>NC_061854.1:21175261-21182761 GCF_019202785.1 Penaeus chinensis
GATATTTCGCTTATAAAAAATACCCTGGAATTTTGCCATTTCCCAGTCGCATTTCGACCATATCCGCACTACGTCTGCGATGATTACATCTTATTCATCTCCTTTTTCTGAAAATTCAGGTTAGGCATGGTGTCTTTTAAGAATTTTAGTATTTAAAATGGGCAGGGAGCTTAACCCTCTATTCAACATGAGCCTTTACTGTTTAGAATGCGGGAACTACACTTCTTAACATTGTCTTCGTCTCAATGGTGAGACAAAAAGCGCCCAAGATAACGATACCGAATAGCAGAACGCAACCTTACACTATACAGTAACAATTAAATCTACATGCAAGGAAAAAAAAAAAACTTTATTCAGAAAATTCATACTCTGTCCAGCATTGATAGGAATACTTTACTAATTTTAGAATCTATCATTTCACTCCACGGACAGAAAAAAAAACAGTATGTGCGTATGTGCATATAAGTGAATTGGTACGTGTGTGTGTGTGTGTGTGTATTTGTGTGCGTGCGTATGAGTCTGGGTCTGTATGTATGTATATGTGTTTACGCATGCGTTAAAGATTATGTTTATGTAAAATTAATATACATGTACACTGTAATGTAATGTGTGTGTTCTTCTGTCGTTGATCAATCTAAGGTTTCACGTACATGCTTCTCCACAGATTTCATTTTGTTCCAAAGATAATAAAACCTTAGACAACCTTTACATTCTTTTCCCCAATTATCATCGAAATCTAACTTAAATCTTCTGATTTCTCAGGTTTTAGATCCCGAGCGAATCTAACTTTTAAGTCTGTAATCGCTCTACCACCATGCCTGGCCACGTGAAGAAGAGCACGGGTCCCGACCCCGATCCCTCTGAATACCTCTTCATCTCGCCCGAGCAAAGGCGCATCGACCAGACGAAGCCTTATGATCCTAAGAAGTCCTACTGGTGTCCTGATCCCGATGAAGGCTTCGTCGAATGTGAGTTGCAAGGTCCAAAGGGCGATAAGCTGGTAACAGTTAAGGTTCCCAGTGGCGAGATGAAGGACTTCAAGAAGGAGCAGGTCGGGCAGGTCAACCCTCCCAAGTACGAGAAGTGTGAGGATGTGTCTAACTTGACCTTCCTTAATGATCCTTCAGTCTTCTACGTCCTCAAGTCCCGTTACCAGGCCAAGCTTATCTACACCTACTCCGGTCTCTTCTGTATCGCCGTCAACCCCTACAAGCGTTACCCCATCTACACCAACCGTGCCGTCAAGATCTACATGGGCAAGAGGCGTAATGAGGTGCCCCCTCATCTCTTCGCCATCTGCGACGGTGCCTACCAGAACATGAGCCAGGGTAGGAATGAGTTCATTGTTGAAAACTCTGAGAACGGTTTTACACAAGAGTGAATTACTTAATAAAAAAAGTGTAAATTTTATTTACGTACACTATGATTATAATACTAGAATATTGATGATTCATCATATGCAGATCTCGTTCTCATTTGAGCCAAGGTATCAATTTTATCACAAATGGTGTTACATGAAACCTAAATCTTCCTTTCCGTTTCATTAAATTCTGGTAAAAGACATTTTAATTTGTTATTTGGCGTGTCTTACTCAGATTTATTTTCTTTTTTTGCAGAACGCCAGAATCAGTCTATGCTTATCACGTAAGTTATTATCTATTATTATCATTCTCTATCTAGCGATGCAAAATTCATTTGGAATGTCAGCTTCTCTGGTATACCCAATTTTCTGATATGAATCAACATGAAGAAAATCTTGATACTGCTCTCCAACAGCTGATTTCTCTCTCTACAGCGGTGAGTCTGGTGCTGGTAAGACCGAGAATACAAAGAAGGTGTTGTCTTACTTCGCTAACGTCGGCGCCACCGAAAAGAAAGAGGGTGAGAACAAGCAGGTAAGTTGCGAATATCATGATCAGTTCTTAATCTTATTGAATTTGCAACAGTGTTTACACGGCGAGAAAGGATCTCTAAAAATCTATCAATTTTTTCTGTGACACAGAACCTTGAGGACCAGATCATCCAGACCAACCCCATCCTTGAGGCCTACGGTAATGCTAAGACTACCCGTAATGACAACTCGTCTCGCTTCGTAAGTACAGCTAACGGTCTTAATACGTGAACAGTTACTAATGCAATATTAAATGAGCCATGCGGATACTAAAGAGCATCTACAGTTGACCCTGTAGGGTTTCACCCTTAAAAAGTAATTGTTAAACATAAGTAGCCATTCCGAGCTGAAACTGCTCAAACCCCTAACACAAACGACAAATTGAATTGTGGTTTCGGGTTATATGTATCACTCCCTTATATACATATATTTATATGTATAGAGAGAGAGAAAGTGAAATGTGTATATATGTTTAAATATATATATATATATATATATATATATATATATGCAAGTATGTATGTAAATACTTATTCCCCTCATAACCCCCTGCCCAAACCTTTTAGCCTCTTTGCCCTGTACAAAGTTCTCCTGAGCCGCAGGTCAGTTATATATGACTTTTGCCAATTTCTTCATTTCAAAACAGGGTAAGTTCATCCGCGTCCACTTCGCTCCCAACGGCAAGCTTTCCGGCGCTGACATTGAGGTCTACCTGCTGGAGAAGGCTCGTGTCATCTCCCAGTCCCCCGCCGAGCGAGGCTACCACATCTTCTATCAGCTGATGTGCGACCAGATCGATTATATCAAGAGTAAGCATACTGCATCGCAAAATCCATTGCACGAGTTTTCTTTCTGTTAAAACGGTGTAAAATGTATATTCACAATGTGCTAATTCTGATATCTTTTGTCAGAGATATGCCTCTTGTCTGACGACATCTACGACTACCACTACGAGGCGCAGGGTAAGGTTACCGTCCCATCCATCGACGACAAGGAGGACATGCAGTTTACTCATGTAAGTACGCAGTTGATGCGCATATAATAACGTACTTTCCCTTCTGACATTTTGCCTAGCACGGTATTGTGTAAACCTTTAAATCGCAATCTTATATCTCGTCTCCATGTGCATTCAGGAAGCTTTCGACATCCTGAACTTCTCTAACGAAGAAAGAGACAATTGCTACAAGATCACAGCTTCTGTCATGCACCATGGTAACATGAAATTCAAGCAGAGGGGTCGCGAGGAACAGGCAGAGCCCGATGGCACTGAGGTATGATGTTACCAACATGTGAAGTTAATGTTACATAACACAGCTTTATTTTATTTCCCCATATACTTATACTGATAAAATTGTTTCATTCTTAAAGGCCGGAGAAATTGTCGCCAAGTTGCTCGGTGTTGACGCCGAGGAGCTCTACAGGAACTTCTGCAAGCCCAAGATCAAGGTCGGTGCCGAGTTCGTCACCAAGGGTATGGGCGTCGATGCTGTCAACTACAACATCGGTGCCATGGCCAAGGGCCTCTTCTCGCGTGTGTTCTCATGGCTCGTCAAGAAATGTAATATGACACTCGAGACTGGCCAGACTCGTGCTATGTTCATCGGTGTGCTCGACATTGCTGGCTTTGAAATATTCGACGTGAGTTCCTTAGAAGTTTTCATTAGTTGAAAAAAAAATCACACAATGACTTATTTCTGCTAACAATTAATCACATAGCAGTGCCCAGTGAAATAATACCGATACACAGAAATCGTTATTCGTTTTTCTTTCTGTTTTCCACCAGTTCAACGGTTTCGAGCAGATCTGCATCAACTTCTGTAACGAGAAGTTGCAACAGTTCTTCAACCATCACATGTTCGTGCTGGAACAAGAAGAATACGCAAAGGAGGGTATTGTCTGGCAGTTCGTCGACTTCGGTATGGATCTGCAGGCCTGCATTGAACTCTTCGAGAAGGTAATTTAGATATTGATGTTATCCCTCTTTGCTATTGCAATCAGTACTACATCACAACTAAATCTTCAAGACTTATCTATCCATTTCTGGTTTAACTTCTACCTTATTTTCAGAAAATGGGTCTCCTCTCCATCCTTGAGGAAGAGTCCATGTTCCCCAAGGCTACTGACAAGACCTTCGAGGAGAAGTTGAACAACAACCATCTCGGAAAGTCTCGCTGCTTCATCAAGCCCAAGCCTCCAAAGCCCGGCCAGCCTGAGAACCACTTTGCCATCGTTCACTACGCTGGTACTGTGTCCTACAACCTGACTGGCTGGCTTGAGAAGAACAAGGATCCTCTCAACGACACCGTCGTCGACCAGCTCAAGAAGGCCTCCAACGCCCTTACAGTCGAGATCTTCGCTGACCATCCAGGCCAGTCTGGTGATGCAGGCGGCAAAGGTATATTTTTTTGAGTGCTTTACTTTTCTTCTTTTCTCTTTCAAAAGTAATTGAAAAAAAACACGATACCTTAACTGTCATATAGTAACATTACGGAATACCAATACCAAATTATCACACACACATGCATGCATATATATGTCTGTTTGTTCGCGTGTGTGTATGTGAGAGAGAGAGGGGGATTTAATGATATATATGTATGTGTCTATGTTTTATACATTCATGCGTGTGTGTATATATATATACATATATGTAAATACATTCATGTTTATGTAAATACATATGTAAAGACATTCATGTGTATGTGTGTACATATATATATATATATATATATATATATATATATATATATATATATATATGCATGCATGTATGTATGTGTGTATATATATATGTTTGTATATATATATATATATATATATATATATATATATATGTATATATATATGCATGTATGTATGTATGTGTGTGTATATATATATATATATATATATATATATATATATATATGTTTGTGTGTATATGTATATATATATATATATATGTTTGTGTGTGTGTGTGTGTGTATATATATATATATATATATATATATATATATATATAAGACAGAGAGTGCAGCTAAATTGATATTTGATAATATATGTACTTACAGACTAAATAATTTCTATGGCTATCTATTAATCTCTCCATCTATATCTCCCTCTCTTTTCATGTATATCATCTATCTATCTATCCATCTCTTTATCTCTCGCTCCTTCTCGATTTAAACATGCGAACTAAGAATATCCTTTACTCGTCAGGCAAAGGTGGCAAACAACAGACCGGTTTCAAGACTGTATCATCTGGTTACAAGGTAGGCTTCATTTTTTAACAGTAATATGTGTAACTAATGATTTTTCCGTGCTTTAAAGAGAAGCTATATTAGTGTATGTGTATATTTACAACATATACATACACATACTTAAACAAGTACACACAGCACATATACATGCATACATATATATAACCACACAGACACACACACACACACACACACACACACACACGCGCAAACGCACGCACACACACACACACACACACACACACATAGGTGTTTGTGTGTGTGTGTGTATGAATATTATATATGTGCTTATTAAATAGTATGAGCTCTTATTTACAATACAAGAATCGATTTCTTCATGTTAATGTTCTACGGTCATGAGTTATACACTGAGGTGAATATATAGTTCCTTAGGTTGTATGTGCAGGTTTAGAATGACAATAAGCATTACCATGATTTTTTATTTCGCATATACATCTTGAATTGCAATCTAATACTTTCCACAGGATCAGCTTGCCAACCTGATGAAGACGCTGAACGCTACTCATCCTCACTTCATCCGTTGCATTGTGCCCAACGAATTCAAGAAGCCTGGTAACACAATGTATTTTTTGACAAAATTATAAAATTGAATTCATACTGATAAGGTAAACCGCTGTAAAGTTGTATAAGGAGATAACCTAATTGATAGGAGGTCCATCCGTTCTCTTTGCTCACAGGCGCTGTCGATGCTGGCCTCATCATGCATCAGTTGACCTGTAATGGTGTACTTGAGGGTATCCGTATTTGCCAGAAGGGCTTCCCCAACAGGATGCCTTATCCTGACTTCAAGCTTCGGTGAGTCTCTCTATCTATCTATTTATCTGTCTATCAATCTATCTATCTCGAAGCTGGAGAAACCTGATGCAGAGGTAATATGCCCAGTAATAACCAATTACTACATTTTGGAAACGAATGTAACAGAAGAATATTGCGTACATGGCTGAATATTATCTCAAAATTTTCATAGTCCGCATAAGAATCACACTGTACCACGTAAAATGACTTGTTCTATCTCGTAGATATAACATCCTGGCCGCCCAGGAGATGATCGAAGCGAAGGACGACAAAAAGGCTGCTGAAGCCTGCTTCCAAAAGGCCGGTCTCGATCCTGAGTTATATCGCTGCGGTAACACTAAGGTTAATAACAAAGCTGTTTTTTCATTAATCATACCCTTATTGTTTATTGTTTGGTACTGATATGTCATAACAAGTCAGAAGTTGTTATAAGTCGGTTTCCTATCGTGCTGTACTTGCTTCCTTTCATTAATTGATTCTTTCAACAGGTGTTCTTCCGTGCCGGTGTCCTGGGTAGACTTGAGGAGATCCGAGAAGACCGCGTGGTCAAGCTTCTCACCTGGTTCCAAGCATGGGTTCGTGGCTACAGCAGTCGAAAATTCTACTCCAAGATGCAGAAGCAGCGCACTGCCCTCATTGTTGTACAGCGCAACCTCAGGAAGTTCAAGATCATGCGTGCTTGGCTCTGGTACGAGCTGTGGATTAAGCTCAAGCCTAGGCTCAAAGCCACTCGTGGTGAGGAAGAGCTCGCTAAGCTGGAAGAAACTGCCGAAAAGGCTGAGGCTGAATTTGCAAAGGAGATCAAGGTCCGCGAAGAACTCGAAGCAAAGAACGCTGTTCTTCTCGAGGAGCGAGCTGAGCTCATGCTGGCTCTTGACTCGTCCAAGGGCGGTATGTCTGAATACATGGAGAAGCAAGCCAAACTGCAAGCACAAAAGGCCGAACTTGAAGGACAACTTAATGTGAGTCATTTTACATAAAATTAGGAAGCAATATACATATACGTCTATAAATGTTTAGATATATGTAAAAGAACACGTGTCAAATATGAAATCTAATTTTTACAGACAACTGTAATTAGTTGTTATTTATAAGTAACTAGTGGTTGACTTAACATCCCAGGAAACCCTGGAACGCCTTCGCAAAGAGGAAGAGGCACGCAATCAAATCGCCAATGGCAAGAAGAAATGCGAACAAGAGGTCACAAACCTGAAGAAAGACCTTGAGGAACTTGAGCTTCTTGTTCAGAAGGGCGAGCAGGACAAGGTCACCAAGGACGAGCAGATCCATAACCTCAATGAAGAGATTGCTCACCAAGAGGAACTCATTAGCAAGGTCAACAAGGAGAAGAAACATCTTCAGGAATGCAATCAAAAGACGGCTGAGGATATCCAGTGTATTGAAGATAAGTGCAACCACCTAAGCAAGATGAAGACTAAGTTGGAGTCCTCCCTTGACGAACTCGAAGATTCTCTTGAGCGTGAGAAGAAGCTTCGCGCTGAAATTGAGAAGTCGAAGAGGAAGGTTGAGGGTGACCTTAGGCTGACTCAGGAAGCT
>NC_061854.1:21185261-21187761 GCF_019202785.1 Penaeus chinensis
CTCGATGCTATCCGCCGCGAGAACAAGAATCTTAATGATGAAATAAGGGACTTGATGGATCAGATCGGTGAAGGCGGTCGAGCTTATCACGAGGCTCAGAAGAACGCTAAGCGCCTTGAACTCGAGAAGGAAGAGCTTCAGGCTGCTCTTGAGGAGGCCGAGGCTGCTCTTGAACAAGAAGAGAACAAGGTCCTCCGAACACAGCTTGAGCTCAGCCAGGTCAGACAAGAGATTGACAGGCGTGTTCAGGAGAAGGAGGAGGAATTCGACAACACTCGGTGAGTGTTTTACATCTTGTATAAATATGCGTTATGTTCCCTTTTTTCTTTTTTCTTTTCTTTTGTGGGGGGCTGTGTACGCATGAACATCTATAAAGAGAAAAATAGTTAAATATTTAATCATATCCTCATATATTCATTTTCTCTATTTGCAGTAAGTGTCACCAAAGAGCTCTTGATTCCATGCAAGCTTCTCTTGAAGTCGAAGCCAAGGGTAAGGCTGAGGCTCTTCGCATAAAGAAGAAGCTTGAGTCCGATATTAACGAGCTTGAAATTGCCCTTGACCACGCTAATAAGGCTAACTCCGATCTTCACAAGCACTATAAGAAGGTCCAGGATGAGATCAAGACTATGGAGTCCCGCGTTAAGGAAGAGCAGCGCCTTGCATCTGAGTACCGTGAACAGTATGGCATTGCTGAACGCCGCTACAACGCCCTCTATGGTGAGCTGCAAGAATCTCGCACACTTCTGGAACAGTCTGATCGCGGCCGTCGCCATGCCGAGACTGAACTCAATGATGCACGAGAACAGATCAACAACCTCACCACCCACAATGCTGCTCTCACTGCCTCCAAGAGGAAGCTCGAGGGTGAAATGCAGACCCTGCAGGTATGCTTAGCTTAAATATTACCAGATCGAACACCCTTTTTTAAATAATGCTATTTCAGCTACAGTTGAGCATTAATTATATACTTTCTTTCAGGCTGACCTTGAGGAGATGCTCAGTGAAGCCAAGAACTCTGAGGAGAAGGCGAAGAAGGCCATGTTAGATGCTGCTCGTCTTGCTGATGAACTCCGCTCTGAGCAGGAACACGCTAGTAACCAAGACAAGATGCGTAAGGGTTTGGAAGTTACTGTTAAAGATCTCCAGACCCGTCTTGAGGAGAGTGAGGCTGCTGCCCTGAAGACTGGTAAGAAGGCTGTCAGCGATCTTGAAGCTCGCATTCGCGAACTCGAGGCTTCCCTGGACGATGAGACCCGTCGTCACGCTGATGCCCAGAAGAACCTGAGGAAGTGCGAGAGGCGCATCAAGGAGCTCGCCTTCCAGACCGATGAGGACAAGAAGAACCACGACAGGATGCAGGACCTCGTCGATAAGCTCCAGCAGAAGATCAAGACCTACAAGCGCCAGATCGAGGAGGCTGAGGAGATCGCCGCCCTCAACCTGGCCAAGTTCCGCAAGGCCCAGCAGGAGCTCGAGGAAACTGAGGTGGTGACTGTTACCGTCATCCGTGGATAAAAATGAACTTCCTAAGGAGTAAAGATTATATGAATTATTTTTCTAATGATTTACCCTCAAGATCTATCGTTGTACACACGCATACATGTATACGTACACACACATATATGCGTATATTTATTCATATATAATAATAAATACAGACACAGACACACATTTATATATATGTGTGTGTGTGTGTGTGTGTGTGTGTGTGTGTGTGTTTTGTGTGTGTGTGTATGTATATGTGTAAATATACACACACGTATACACATACCTAGGTACATATGTATGTGTAGGTGTACACACACATCCACACAACACACAGATGTGTATATATATACATATATATGTATATACATATATATATATATGTATATACATATATATATGTGTATATATATATACACACCAATGATTTGGTGCTGATGGCGGAGAGTGGAGAGGAACTTCAAGAGAAATGGCAGGCATGGCGAAGAAAGGATTAACAGTCAACATCAAGAAACTGAAGTATTGGTGAGCAGTAGAGCTAAAACAAGAGTCAACATCACGGACAACCGAAGCAGCACAGTTCTGAAGCAAGTTGGCGAGTTTAAATATCTGGGTATGATGGCGAGCGAGGGACGTGGTTCGGAACCAGCTATCAGAGCTAGAGTTAATGCGGCCTGGAACAAGTGGAGGGAACTATCTGGTGTGATCAATGACAAACGGATGCCAAGAAAGATAAAAGTCAAGTTGTACGGAACAGTGGTAAGACCAGTCATTTTGTACGGCCTGGAAACGTGTGCGTTGACGAAGAAGGAAGAAAGGTTGCTCGTAACAACTGAAATGAGGATGCTGCGAAGGATTATGAGCGTTACGCTACGCGACCGGAAAAGGAGCGATGACATCCGGAAAGAACTGACGGGATCAGGGAGAGTAGGTTGCGATGGTTTGGACATCTTGAAAGAGCTCAGAACGGACAGCTTAACAGTAACGGTCTCCACCTGCCAAAGCCCACGTC
>NC_061854.1:21192761-21197761 GCF_019202785.1 Penaeus chinensis
GAGACTACGAGTTGTAAAAAATAACGGTGGTTGGACAAGGTTTTAATAAAAATGAATTGTTCCAGTCAGTATGATTTTCCCAAATATTTGCCTTCTTTTCCACATATTACTGTTCTTTAAAAGTAAAAAGACAACTAAACTATCTTTATAAATTAGTTCTACCAATTAATCAATTCCTACAAAGCAAGAAAGTATTTCAATATACAAATACATGTTATTTTTCGCTGAACGTGGTTTAAGTTTGCAATTCAAAACTATAATTCTAAATCACTACGCATAATAGTACTCAAATAACTTAAATGGCGTACAAGCGCATTAAAAATTATCAGCGTCTCTAATTTCTCAACACGCATACATGCTCACAATGATAAAACCCTTATAAATTCACTGTATTCCTGTAATTTTCGGTACAATTGTTCTATAATGAAGGTTATAACGTAACATTTTTTTTCTTCTGAATCAGTGTTTGGATCTGCGGAAAAGATAATAAACTCACTCCTTTTGTTCAATTAGCTGCTTCCAGATAGTTAAGTAACGAGTAGTTGCAAAGCTCTGCTCTCGTCAAATTTGCATATTCTATTTCTTCCAGCTGCCATAGGTAGCTGTTTATAGAAAGCAGAGTTTATACGTGTAAAGAATGTGCAGCTATAGTCATTTGTGGAGCTAAGACGCCGGCCCACTTCCATATGTGTTTCCATTTCAGTAATCAAATAATTCCAAGAAATCGTGTAACAAAAAATACTCTCTAAAGCCAACGATATCTAATACATTTCATATATAAAAAAAGTATGCTTTCGTAAACATAATAGAATATATAAACTTTGACTTAGTAATGAAGGTAAATATGCAAATTTAATTACACCTACACGTATACAGTGGATAGACATGAATTTACTAATATTAGATATCATAGACTTAATTGACGTAAGATTATTTCCCTTCCTTCAAACCACCTAACTTGTTGCTCGAGTTGAAACAAGCAAACGTAAATTTACTTGCTCATCTGTTAGAACGTGGATGCGTCTCCATACAAACGCCATGGCTTATGGAATACCGAGAGCGAAAACCATTATCAGAATTTAGCACAAGATTAAGAGCATTCGTGATGAACAAAACGAATCACATATATTTTTTTACACGCGTATATGCACACACACTGATAAAGCGTCTTTATATTTTCCATACTCATACTGCGGTTTTGCGAGCATATGATGTTCTATAATGGAGAATATAACGTTGTGTTTCCTGTTTACTGAAAGTTTTGTTACGGTGAAAAGAAAAGCCTCACTTCATTAGTTCGATCAGCTGCTACTAGATAGTGTTGTTTCGAACATTTGCTAACTTCTCAGCGAATTTGCAGATTTCTATTTGATTTAGCTGTCATACTGGTTTGAAGTATGAGGCGTTTTCTATATTCAATATGCAAATATCTTTGTTCTGTTCAAATAAAGGCGGAATGCCGCCTTACCTACACAGGTGTTGCCATTTCGATAAACAATTAAGTCACATTTGAAAAACATTTCATAAGAATACGATAATTAACACTAAACATTTTGCAACCAGTTATTTGAAAAACAAACTATCAAATAGCTTATTTCGATTCTACAAAATAAATATTAATACTTACTAGCTATTTATATTCAACCAATCACGCTCTTTGTTACAAACCTAGGGTTTTCGCCTCATTCGTAAAAATATTTACGTTATGTTTATAACGAGGTGGTTGTCAGATGTACAAAAGTGGGACCCAACATGTGTACTGAAATATAATTCTGCAAATGTACATATATAAACATATATTTATATACTTTGTGTATGCATATATATATATATATATATATATATATATATGTATATATAAATTTATATATACATATGTTTATACTTACATATATATTTAGTGTATAAATGCATGTACTTATATATATAGACGTATAGCGATATATATGAACATATACAGTATATATATACATATATTTACAGTACATGTATATATATTTAATATATATAATATAGAGAATATTCATATATATACACAGTACACATTCATATATATACATACGTGTATATATACATTGAAAAGGAACACAGACACAGTAAAAAATGAATATGAACCGTAACGTTTCGATCTCATCACGAGTTCCTCTTCAGACGAATTATGAACAGAAACCATTTCGGTTTATTATTCGTATGAAGAGAACTCGTGAAGAATTCGAAACGTTACGATTCATATTAATTTCTTACTGTGCCTGTTTTCCTTTTCATCTTTACGGTATACATACATTTATAAATGTGACAGTAATGTGTACACACATACATTCATGTATATTTTTTATATACATGTGTACTTTGTGTATTTGTACTTATACATGTACATATATACATATTTATTTGTTGAACCATTCATTATATTGCTGGATCTAGAAATATAAAAAAAATGATTGTCGACACATTATTTGGCAGTACAACTCCCTGATTGGATGCCCTTCCTAAGCAACCACGCTAGCATTTATGCCACGGCAGCGAATTCATATATATTTACAAATAAAGAGATGTATATATGTACATATATAGATAGATGTGTGTATATATAATACATACAAATATACCATATATGTATACACGTATGTATATGTGTATATACATAAGATATGCATATATATAAAATGTATACATGTAAATGTATACATATCGATATAAAAATATTTACTTCCATATAAACATATACATATACATACACATACATACAGATCTATACCTGTATACATAAATATAATATATATACATATATACGGAGACAAAAATAGAGGCAGAGAGACAGACACAGAAATAGAGGAGACAGTCCTTGTGGTTCTCTTCCTCTCATTCTGAGGGCGAGAACCCCTGCCGCCCTATTTTTTTTTTTTTTTTTCACCTCCCTCTGTCTTTCTCTGTACCTTTCATTGTCTAACCCTCTTTTTCTCTCCCTCCCTCCCTCCTCTCTCTTGCCTTCCGTCCTTGTGATAGAGAAACGGAGTGGGAGAAAGCTTTTCTCTTATACTCATCCCTTGTGTCGCGCTTCCCTCGTCCTCACCTTTAGTGGGTCTCTCTGCCACTTGCTCTTTCTTCTTTCTCTCTCCGTGTCGCCTTTCTCTCGTCCACAGCCCTTGAGAGATAGACCGAAAAAGACAGACAGAAGACAGACAAAAACACACAGAAAGATAGGGAGAGATGGAGACTGAGATAGGGAAGGGAAGAGATCCAGAGACAAAAAGACAGGGAGTGAGAGATGGAGATTGAGATAGGGGAGGGAAGAGACCCAGAGACAGAAAGACAGGGAGAGTGAGACGGAAATTGAGATAGGGGAGGGAAGAGAGACCTAGAGATAAAAAGAGGGAGTGAGAGACGAAGATTGAGATAGAAGAGGGAAGAGATCCAGAGACAGAGAGGGAGTGAGAGACGGAGATTGAGATAGGGGAGGGAAGAGACGCAGAGACAGAAAGAGAGGGAGGGTGAGAGACGGAGATTGAGATAGGGGAGGGAAGAGACCTAGAGACGAAGAGGGAGTGAGAGACGGAGACTGAGATAGGGGAGGGATGATCCCCAGAGACAGAGAGGGAGTGAGAGAGAGAGACTGAGATAGGGGAAGGAAGAGACCTACAGACAGAAAGAGAGGGAGAGACGTAGATTGAGATATGGGAGGGAAGAGACCTAGAGACAGAATGACAAGGAGTGTGAGATGGAGATTGAGATAGGGGTGGGAAGTGACCCAGAGACATAAAGGAAGAGTGAGAGACTGAGACTGAGATAGGGGAGGGAAGAGACCTAGAGACAGAAAGAGAGGGAGAGGGAGAGACGGAGATTGAGATATGGGAGGGAAGACCTAGAAACAGAAAGACAGGGAGTGAGATTGAGATAGAGATAGGAGAGGGAAGAGACCTAGAGACAGAGAGGGAGAGGGAGACGGAGACTGAGATAGGGGAGGGAAGAGACCTAGAGACAGAAAGACAGGGAAAGTGAGACAGAGATTGAGATAGGGGAGGGAAGAGACCTAGAGACAGAGGAGAGTGAGACTGATACTGAGATAGGGGAGGGAAGAGACCTAGAGACAGAGAGGGAAAGAGAGAGACGGAGATTGAGACATGGGAGGGAAGAGACCTAGAGACAGGAAAACGGAGTGAGAGACGGAGATTAAGATAGGGGAGGGAAGAGATCCAGAGACAGAGAGGGAGAGTGAGAGATGGAGATTGAGATAGGGGAGTGAAGAGACCCAGAGACAGAGAGGGAGAGTGAGACTGAGACTGAGATAGGGGAGGGAAGAGACCTAGAGACAGAAAGAGGGAGTGAGAGATGGAGATTGGGATAGGGGAGGGAAGAGATCCAGATCCAGAGAGGGAGTGAGAGACAGAGACTGAGATAGGGGAGGGAAGAGACCTAGAGACAGAGAGGGAGTGAGAGACAGAGATTGAGATAGGGGAGGGAAGAGACCTAGAGACAGAGAGGGAGAGACAAAGACTGAGATAGGGGAGGGAAGAGAGACCTAGAGACAGAAAGAGGGAGTGAGATGGAGATTGACATAGGGGAGGGAAGAGATCCAGAGACAGAGAGGGAGTGAGAGACGGAGACTGAGATAGGGGAGGGAAGAGACCTAGAGACGGAGACTGAGATAGGGGAGGGAAGAGACCTAGAGACAGAAAGACAGGGAGAGTGAGAGACAGAGATTGAGATAGGGGAGGGAAGAGACCTAGAGACAGAGGGGGAGAGTGAGAGACAGATTGAGATAGGGGAGGGAAGAGACCCAGACAGAAAAAGAGGGAGTGAGAGATGGAGACTGAGATAGGGGAGGAAAGAGCCTAGACAGAAAGAGAGGGAGTGAGAGACGGAGACTGATATAGGGGAGGGAAGAGACCCAAAGGCCGAAAGACAAGGAGTGAGAGATGGAGATTGAGATAGGGGAGGGAAAAGACCTAGAGACAGAAAGACAAGGAGTGAGAGATGGAGATTGAGATAGGGGAGGGAAG
>NC_061854.1:21205261-21220261 GCF_019202785.1 Penaeus chinensis
TACATCTCTATATATATACATATATGTATTTATACAAAAATATATCTACTCATGTATACACATAGAGAGGTACACACCTATATATACATTTACGTACATGTATATATATACATATAATGTATATATTTATCTATACGTATATATGCAAGTGTGTGTGCATGAATACGTATATATGAATATATGATATTTGTAAGTATATGTATATGTATATACATACATATATATTCACACATGCATACACATACATATATGTATATGCATATGTGTGTGAATATGTATATATATGTATATGTAAGTATAAGTATATGTATGTATGCAGACATATATATGTATATGTATATGTATATATATATGAATATATCAATATGAATATATTTTTAGTCATCAGAACAATTATTCCCAGCTTTTCAATCGCGAATGTTAAAGGACTCAAATAACATGAAATTTCAACCTCACAGCCTCATGCAATATTAACATTATTTAACTTATTCATTAGCCTTCCATGCAACATAAATTATCCAGAGAAGTTATTCCTGCGACAATAAATTAGTCGAAGCCTTTATTTCCACTTCACTCACTCGGCGTTCCTTCCGTCTCTCGTTTAGAGTGCCACTTAGACTGGTGCTACGGAGTGTGATGGTGGTGATAGTGATGGTGGTGATAGTGATGGTGGTGATGGTGATGGTGGTGATGGTGATGGTGGTGATGGTGATGGTGGTGGTGGTTGTGATGGTGGTGGTGGTGGTGATGGTGGTGATAGTGATGGTGGTGGTGGTGATGGTGGTGGTGGTGGTGATGGCGATGGCGATGGCGATGGTGATGGTGATGGTGGTGGTGGTGATGGCGATGGTGGTGATGGCGATGGTGGTGATGGTGATGATGGTGGTGGTGATGGTGGTGGTGGTGATGATGGTAATGGTGATGGTGGTGTTGGTGCTGGGGGTGATGGTGGTGGTGGTGATGGCGGTGGTGGCGGTGGTGATGGTGGTGGTGGTGGTGATGGTGGTGGTGGTGGTGATGGTGGTGGTGATGGTGGTGGTGATGGTGGTGGTGGTGGTGGTGATGGTGGTGGTGGTGGTGATGGTTGTGATGAGGGTGATGGTGGTGGTGGTGGTGGTGATGGTGATGGTGGTGGTGGTGATGGTGATGGTGGTGGTGATGATGGTGATGGTGGTGATGATGATGATGGGGGTGATGATGGTGGTGGTGGTGGTGATGGTGGTGATGGTGGTGGTGGTGGTGATGGTGGTAGTGATGGTGATGGTGGTGGTGGTGATGGTGATACGAATGCCTGGAATCTCACTACTCATCACTAGAAATGCTCGTGACCTCACCATTTACTATGAATGCATACAAACACACACACACACTATATACATATACATATATACATCTTTATGTACATGTTTATTTATATATACATCTTTATGTACGTGTTTATGTATATATATACTTGTATATATGTATACATATGCACATTTCTGCAACCAACGATGTGCTGTTTAACGAACTACTTGACATCATGTACTTGACTGGGTTTTTATACTGGGGAGGCTAACAAATGATCCTTCCCCAGGGGAGTAGTTGGTTAGGTAATCATTGTTAGTGGTCCTCAACCCATCATATCGATGATAGATTCACCCACTGTGTGCAGTAATGCGCACAGCGCCCGGGGAGCGCGCACGCACACACACACACGCGCGTGCATGTAGACACAAAAATACATACATGCATACACGTGCGTATATACATCTCATGTATACATATATATCACATATGCATGTATGCATATAAGTACACACACACATACATGTGTATGCGTGCGTGCGCGCATGTGTGTGCGCGATTGCGTGCGTTTGTTTATATATATATACACATACATATACATATTTATACATATATATACACATATACATATTTATACATATATACATAAATATATATACATGTAAATACATATATATACATATACATATATATGTATATATATTATATACATAAAATGTGTAATGTACTGTGTATATATGGACTATATATATAATACATGCATATATTTATATAAATGTATAACTATTTATCCAACAATCAAGGAAACCATGAATGAGTTGGATTTATAAACTAATTAAAAATCCAAGAAAAATCAACAAAAACAACAACAACAACAACAACGGTAAGAAGTAAATTCAGATCAATCTAATTTTCCTTACATTTAACAAAATCTCATTTAATGTGAATCAGATGCTTATCACATGAGAAAAGCATTGAACATTATACATTAAAGTGGTAACAATGGTATTTTTTTAGAAAAATTCACATCAAGGCGTAATAATTAGAGATCAAAACCCAAGCGGCATCAGTGCAAAAAGATGGTAGGCCAAAATGGTCCATCTAACTTCCATATTGTATATAGATATACATGTTAAGCATCAAAGGGTGCATAACAGAGTATACAGACCAATCAAAATATATGTTGACAATTTAAAGGTGCTAGGGAATTATACATATTTATATATATACATATATAAATATAGGTATATGTAAGCAAATACATACACAAACACACAAACATATATATAAGAATATGTGTACTTTTATGTTTTTTTTATACTGGGGCGGCTAACAACTGATCCTTCCCCAGGGGAGTAGTTGGTTAGGTAATCATTGTTAGTGGTCCTCAACCCATCATGTCGATGATAGACTCACCCACTGTGTGCAATAGTGCACGCACACACACACGCGCGCGTATATAGACAAAAATACATACATACATGCGTGTATATATATATATCATGTATACATATATATCACATATGCATGTATGTATATGTACACACATACACATACATATATGTGTATGCGTGCGTACGCGCGTGTGCGCGTTTGCGTGCGTTTGTTTTTTTAAACATATATATATATATTCGCACATATATGTATATATATATATACATACATAAATATATATACATGTAAATACATATATATATACCATATACGTAAAATGTGTATCTATGAAGGATACCACGGGTTAGATTTACAAAATAATTAAAAATCCAAGAAAAAAGAAAAACAAATTCCAATAGTGTGTAAAGTAAATTAAGAAGAATCTTAATTTTCACCAAATTCAACAAAATCTCCCGTAATGTAACCAATAAGAAACAAAAATTTAAGGGGTAACAATGGTATTTAAAGAGTAAAATTGACCTAAATTGAGCATTAATGTAAGCTCAAAACCAAAGCGTCATCAGTGCAAAAAGCTGGCAGGTCAAAACAGTACATTTAATCGACATAACATTGCATATAGACGAATCAAAATACATGCTGACAATCTAAAGGTGGTAGGACAAAATGGTCTATCTAATTTTAATTTTGTATATGGACATACATGTTAAGCATCAAAAGGTGCTAGTGAATGAACTATCATGTCAGAACACAATATGCTACCCTAAAAACATCTAAAGACAAAGGAAAAACGAGCCAGTCACATCCACCGTCTGAGGATCACCGATTGTTTCTTGCAAAGGGAGTGGAGTCACCGACTGATACTTGCAATCGGTGACAAATGGAGTGTAAAGTAAATTGAGAAAAATCACTATTTTCATCAAATTCAAATTCAGTATGTAAGCCATATTCTTACCACAAGAGGAAAACATTATACGGGGGAATATAAGGTGGTGACAATGGTTTTTCAAAAGGAAGATTGGCAGAAAATCGCATATCAACACGAGATCAAAACCAGAGAACGTGGCAGGTGAAATTGGTACATTTAATTTACATAACATAGTATACACAAAAATCAAAATATATGTTGACAATTTAAAGGTGCTAGTGAATTATACATATTAATATATATACATATATAAATATATGTATATATAAGCATATATATACACAAACGCACAAACATATATATAAGAATTTATATAAAAGTACACATATATGCACTTGACTTTTTTTCTTATACTGGGGCGGCTAACAACTGATCTTTCCCCAGGGGAAAAGTTGGTTAGGTAATCATTGCTAGTGGTCCTCAACCCAGCATATCGACGATAGACTCACCCACTGTGAACATTAATGCACGCAGCGCACGCACACACACACGCGTGTATATAGACACAAAAATACATACATACATACACGTGTGTATATATATATATCTCATGAATACAAATATATCACATATGCATGTATGCATATATGTACACACACACACGCACATACATGTGTATGCATGCGTGCGCATATGTGCGCGTCTGGGTGCGTTTGTTTATATATACATATATATGTATATATATTATATACATAAAATGTGTATCTATCAAGGATACCACGAGTTAGATTTACAAAATAATTTAAATTTCATGAAAATATACACAGTATATATATATATATATAGTACATATATATATAGTACATATATATACACAATACAGGCATATATGTATATAATTGTATAACTATGTATCCATCAATCAAGGAAACCATGAATGAGTTGGAGTTATAAACTAATTTATAATCCAAGAAACAACAACAACAACAACGGTGAGAAGTAAATTCAGATCAATCTAATTTTCCTCACATTTAACAAAATCTCATGTAATGTGAATCAGATGCTTATCACATGAGAAAAGCATTGAACATTATACATTAAAGTTGTAACAATGGTATTTTTTTAGAAAAATTCACATAAAGGCGTAATAATGGGAGATGAAAACCCAAGCGTCATCAGTGCAAAAAGATGGTAGGCCAAAATGGTCCATCTAAATTCCATATTGTATATAGATATACATGTTAAGCATCAAAGGGTGCATAACAGAGTATACAGACCAATCAGAATATATGTTGACAATTTAAAGGTGCTAGTAAATTATACATATTTATATATATACATATATAAATATGTATATGTAAGCATATACATACACAAACACACAAACATATATATAAGAATATATATAAAAGTACACACACATATACTTGACTGTTTTGTTTTTTTTTTATACTGGGGTGGCTAACAACTGATCCTTTTCCAGGGGAGTAGTTGGTTAGGTAATCATTGTTAGTGGTCCTCAACCCATCATATCGATGATAGACTCACCTACTGTGTGCATTATTGCGCGAGCGCACGCACACACACAAACGTGTATAGACACAAAAATAAATATATATGTATACATGATATGTATATTCACACGTGTATGTATGTATCACATATGCATGTATGCATATATATACACACATACATACACGTATGCGTGCGTGCGCCCATGTGTGTGTTCGCGTTTACGTGCGTTTGTTAATATATACACATATATATACGCATACATGTACATTTATACATATTTATACATATTAAGTTCGTGACAATGGTATTTTAAAAGGAAAATTGACAGAAATTGCATATTAACACCAGATCAAAACCAAAGAACGTGGCAGGTGAAAATAATATAGTATACAGGCAAATTAAAGTACTATGTAAATTTAAAGTATATGTTGACAATTTAAAGGTGCTGGTGAATTATGCATATTTATAATATATACAAATCTTTATATATGTATATAAAGCATATATATATACACAAACGCACAAACATATATATAAGAATATATATATAAAACCACACATATATGTACTTGACTTTTTTTTTTTTTTTTTTTTTTTTATTGGGTCGGCTTACTACTCTTTCACCAGGGGAGTAGTTGGTTAGATAATCATTGTTAGTGGTCCTCAATCCATCATATCGACGATAGACTCACACTGTGTGCATTAATGCGCGCGCACACGCACATACACACAAGCGTGTATATACACAAATATACATACATACACGTGTGTATATACATATATCTCATGTATTCATATATCACATATGTGTGTACATATATGCATACATGCATATGTGTGTGCGTGCGCACATGTGTGTGCGCGTTTGCGTGCGTTTGCTTATATATACATATAAAAACACATACATGTACAAATTTATAAAAATATATACATACATATGTATATATTTATACATATACATACATATTTACATACATATATACATATAAATACATACATATGTACATACATATCTACGTACATACATAAATAATTATATACATGTTAATACATATATAGACATACATGTATTGATATATTATACATAAAATGTATATCTATCAAGGATACCAAGAGTTGAAATTTAAATTATTTTGTAACTCTAAGAAAATATAGTTTATATATAGTACATAAATATATACAATACACATATGTATATATACACATATAAAATTATATGTATATATGTACAATATAAGCATATATATATATATATACAAACGCACAAACATATATGTACTTGACTGTTTTGTTTTTTTGTGTTTTGTTTTATATTGGGGCGGCTAACAACTGATCCTTCCCCGGGGGAGTAGTTTGTTAGGTAATCATTGTTAATGGTCCTCAACCCATCATATCGATGATAAACTCACACACTGTGTGCATTGATTCGCGCAGCGCACGCTCGCGAACACGCACACACACACACACGCGTGTATAGACAGAAAAATACATACATACAGACACGTGTGTATATACATATATCTCATGTATACATATATATCACATATGCCTGTATGCATATATGTACACACACACATACATATGTGTATGGGTGCGTGCGCGCATGTGTGTGCGCGTTTGCGTGCGTTTGTTCATATATACATATATATACATACATGTACATATTTGTACATATATATACATACGTATGTACATTTATACATATATATAAATATATATGTACATACATATATACATATATACACTTACATATGTATGTACATACATATATACATATATATATATATACATACATACATATATATACATGTAATAACATATACATGTACATATATGTATACATATATACATAAAATGTGTATCTATCAAGGACATATATATACAATACATATATATGCACAATAGATGCATATATGTATTTAAATGTATATGTATTTAATGTATAACTATTTATCTATCAGTCAAGGAAACCATAAATTAGTTATTTACAAACTAATTTAAAATCCAAAACCAATGGTGTGAAGTAAATTACGAACATTCTTAATTTTTCTCATATTTAAAAAAATCTCATGTAATGTGAATCAGATGCTTATCACACGAGAAAAGCATTAAACATTACATATTACAGTAGGTAACAATGGTATTTCTAAAGGAAATTTCACATAAAAGGCGTATTAATGGGAGATCAAAACCCAATCGTCATCAGTCCAAAAGGTGGTAGGACAAAATGGTCCACCTAATTTTCATATTGTATATACATGTTAACCATCAAAAAGTGCTAGTGAATGAACTATCATGTCAGAATACAAAATGCTACAATAAAAACATATAAAAACAAAGGAAAAACGAGCCAGTCACATCCGTCTGAGGATCACCGATTGTTTCTTGCAAAGGGAGTGAAGTCATCGACTAATACTTGCAATCGGTGACCAATGGTGTAATGTAAATTGAGAAAAATCACAATTTTCATCAACTACAACCAATTCAGTATGTAAGCCATATTCTTATCTCAAGAGGAAAACATTATACAGGGAAATTTAAGGTGGTGACAATGGTATTTTAAAAGGAAAATTGACAGAAATCGTATATTAACACCAGATCAAAACAAAAGAACGTGGCAGGTGAAAATAGTACATTAAATTTACATAACATAGTATACAGACAAATCAAAATTCATGTTGACAAGTTAAAGGTGCTAGTGAATTATGCATATTTATATATATACATATATAAACATATGTATGTATAAGCATATATATAAAATAAACGCTCAAGTACACACATATATGTACTTGACGGTTATTTTCTACTGGGGCGGCTAACTACTAATCTTTCCCCAGGGTAGTAGATGGTTAATCATTGTTAGTGGTCCTCAATCCATCATATCGATGATAGACTCACACTGTGTGCATAAATGCGCGCAGCGCACGCGCACACACGGGCATTTATAGACACCAAAATACATACATACAAACACGTGTGTATATACATATATCTCATGTATACATATATATCACATATGCATGTATGCATATATGTACACACACATACATGTGTATGCGTGCGTGCGCGCATGTGTGTGCGCGTTTGCGTGCGTTTGTTTATATATACATATAAATACACACACATGTACAAATTTATAAGTATATATGCATACATATGTACATATTTATACATATATATACATACATATATACATATATATACATACACATAAATAATTATATACATGTTAATATATATACATATACATGTATATATATATTATATACATATATATTATATACATAAAATGTAAACCTAACTCGTGGTATCCTTGATAGATACACAAAATCATTTAAATTTCAAGAAAATATATGTATTGTATATATTTGTGTAAATTGTATATTATACATACGTATATATACATATATAAATATGTATATATAAGCATATATATACACAAACGCATAAACATATATATAAGAATATATATAAAAGCACAATATGTACTTGACTGTTGTATCTTTTTATATTGGGGTGGCTAACATCTGATCCTTCCCCAGCGGAGTAGGTTGTTAGGTAATCCTTGTTAATAGTCCTCAACCCATCATATCGATGATAGACTCACACACTGTGTGTATTAATGCGCGCAGCGCACGCGCGCGTACACGCACACATACACGCGTGTATAGACACAAAAATACATACATACAGACACGTGTGTATATACATATATATCATGTATACATATATGCATACATGCATATGTGATATATATGTACACACATACATATGTGTATGGGTGCGTGCGTGCATGTGTGCGCGCGTTTGCGTGCGTTTGTTTATATATACATACATATACACATACATGTACATAATTATACACATATACATACATATGTACATATTTATACATATATATACATACATACATAAATATATATACATGTAAAAACATATATACATATACATTTATATGTACATACATATATACGTATATATATACATAAATATATATACATATAAAAACATATACATATACATTTATATGTACATATATCATGTACATAAAATGTGTATCTATCAAGGATACCACGAATTAGATTTACAAAATAATTTAAATTTCCGTCTGAGGATCACCGATTGTTTCTTGCAAAGGGAGTGAAGTCATCGACTAATACTTGCAATCGGTGACCAATGGTGTAATGTAAATTGAGAAAAATCACAATTTTCATCAACTACAACCAATTCAGTATGTAAGCCATATTCTTATCACAAGAGGAAAACATTATACAGGGAAATTTAAGGTGGTGACAATGGTATTTTAAAAGGAAAATTGACAGAAATCGTATATTAACACCAGATCAAAACAAAAGAACGTGGCACGTGAAAATAGTACATTAAATTTACATAACATAGTATACAGACAAATCAAAATTTATGTTGACAAGTTAAAGGTGCTAGTGAATTATGCATATTTATATATATACATATATAAACATATGTATGTATAAGCATATATATAAAATAAACGCTCAAGTACACACATATATGTACTTGACGGTTATTTTCTACTGGGGCGGCTAACTACTAATCTTTCCCCAGGGTAGTAGATGGTTAATCATTGTTAGTGGTCCTCAACCCATCATATCGATGTTAGACTCACACTGTGTGCATAAATGCGCGCAGCGCACGCGCACACACGGGCATTTATAGACACAAAAATACATACATACAAACACGTGTGTATATACATATATCTCATGTATACATATATATCACATATGCATGTATGCATATATGTACACACACATACATGTGTATGCGTGCGTGCGCGCATGTGTGCGCGTTTGCGTGCGTTTGTTTATATATACATATAAATACACACACATGTACAAATTTATAAATATATATGCATACATATGTACATATTTATACATATATATACATACATATATACATATATATACATACATACATAAATAATTATATACATGTTAATATATATATACATATACATGTATATATATATATATATTATATACATATATATTATATACATAAAATGTGTATCTATCAAGGATACCACGAGTTAGGTTTACAAAATCATTTAAATTTCAAGAAAATATATGTATTGTATATATTTGTGTAAATTGTATATTATACATACGTATATATACATATATAAATATGTATATATAAGCATATATATACACAAACGCATAAACATATATATAAGAATATATATAAAAGCACAATATGTACTTGACTGTTGTATCTTTTTATATTGGGGTGGCTAACATCTGATCCTTCCCCAGCGGAGTAGGTTGTTAGGTAATCCTTGTTAATAGTCCTCAACCCATCATATCGATGATAGACTCACACACTGTGTGTATTAATGCGCGCAGCGCACGCGCGCGTACACGCACACATACACGCGTGTATAGACACAAAATTACATACATACAGACACGTGTGTATATACATATATATCATGTATACATATATATCACATATGCATGTATGCATATATGTACACACACATACATATGTGTATGGGTGCGTGCGTGCATGTGTGCGCGCGTTTGCGTGCGTTTGTTTATAAATACATACATATACACATACATGTACATAATCATACACATATACATACATATGTACATATTTATACATATATATACATACATACATATATATATATACATGTAAAAACATATATACATATACATTTATATGTACATACATATATACGTATATATATACATAAATACATATACATATAAAAACATATACATATACATTTATATGTACATATTTTATGTACATAAAATGTGTATCAATCAAGGATACCACGAGTTAGATTTACAAAATAATTTAAATTTCAAGAAAATATACAGTGTATATATAGTAATATACATATACAATACATATATATACACAATATATGCATATATGTATATAAATGTATATGTATCTAATATATAAATATTTATATATCAATCAAGGAAACCATGAATGAGATTTACTGTTTTTTTTTTTTTTTCTTGGATTTTAAATTCATGGTGTGAAGTAAATTCAGAACATTCTTAGTTTTCCTCATATTAAAGAAAATATCATGTAATGTGAATCAGATGCTTATCACACAAGAAAAGCATTAAACATTACATATTACAGTGGTAACAATGGTATTTCTAAAGGAAATTTCACATAAAAGGCGTATTAATGGGAGATCAAAACCCAATCGTCATCAGTGCAAAAAGGTGGTAGGGCAAAATGGTCCACCTAATTGTCATATTGTATATATATGTTAACCATCAAAAAGTGCTAGTGAATGAACTATCATGTCAGAATACTAAATGCTACAATAAAAACATGTAAAAACAAAGGATAAACGAGCCAGTCACATCCGTCTGAGGATCACCGATTGTTTCTTGCAAAGGGAGTGAAGTCATCGACTAATACTTGCAATCGGTGACCAATGGTGTAATGTAAATTGAGAAAAATCACATTTTCATCAACTACAACCAATTCAGTATGTAAGCCATATTCTTATCACAAGAGGAAAACATTATACAGGGAAATTTAAGGTGGTGACAATGGTATTTTAAAAGGAAAATTGACAGAAATCGTATATTAACACCAGATCAAAACAAAAGAACGTGGCAGGTGAAACTAGTACATTAAATTTACATAACATAGTATACAGACAAATCAAAATATATGTTGACAAGTTAAAGGTGCTAGTGAATTATGCATATTTATATATATACATATATAAACATATGTATGTATAAGCATATATATAAAAAAAAAAAAAAGCTCAAGTACACACATATATGTACTTGACGGTTATTTTCTACTGGGGCGGCTAACTACTAATCTTTCCTCAGGGTAGTAGATGGTTAATCATTGTAAGTGGTCCTCAACCCATCATATCGATGATAGACTCACACTGTGTGCATAAATGCGCACAGCGCACGCGCACACACGGGCATTTATAGACACAAAAATACATACAAACAAACACGTGTGTATATACATATATCTCATGTATACATATATATCACATATGCATGTATGCATATATGTACACGCACATACATGTGTATGCGTGCGTGAGCGCATGTGTGTGCGCGTTTCAATGCGTTTGTTTATATATACATATAAATACACATACATGTACAATTTTTTTAATATATATGCATATATATGTACATATTTATACATATATATACATACATATATACATGTATATAATTATTTATGTATGTATGTATATATATGTTAATATATATATATTCATATACATGTATATATATACATATACATGTATATATATATATTATATACATATATATTATATACATAAAATGTGTATCTATCAAGGATACCACGAGTTAGGTTTACAAAATAATTTAAATTTCAAGAAAATTTACAATTTACATAAAAATATACAATACATATATTATACATACGTATATATACATATATAAATATATGTATATATAAGCATATATATATACACAAACGCATAAACATATATATAAGAATATATATAAAAGCACAATATGTACTTGACTGTTGTATCTTTTTATATTGGGGTGGCTAACAACTGATCCTTCCCCAGGGGAGTAGTTTGTTAGGTAATCTTGTTAATGGTCCTCACCCCATCATATCGATGATAGACTCACACACTGTGTGCAGCAATGCGCGCAGCGCACGCGCGCGTACACGCACACATACACGCGTGTATATAGACACAAAAATACATACATACAGACACGTGTGTATATACAAATATCTCATGTATACATATATATCACATATGCATGTATGCATATATGTACACACATACATATGTGTATGGGTGCGTGTGTGCATGTGTGCGTGCGTTTGTTTATATATACATACATATACACATACGTGTACATAATTATACACATATATACATACATATGTACATATTTATACATATATAAATACATACATAAATATATATACATGTAAAAACATATATACATATACATTTATATGTACATA
The DNA here is from genome assembly GCF_019202785.1 of Penaeus chinensis. Lineage (NCBI taxonomy): Eukaryota > Metazoa > Arthropoda > Malacostraca > Decapoda > Penaeidae > Penaeus > Penaeus chinensis. Next base: position 21,218,346 of record NC_061854.1, read on the forward strand.
TATATACGTATATATATACATACATAAATATATATACATGTAAAAACATATATATACATATACATTTATATGTACATATATTATGTACATAAAATGTGTATCTATCAATGATACCACGAGTTAGATTTACAAAATAATTAAAATTTCAAGAAAATATACAGTGTATATATATAGTAATGTACATATACAATACATATATATATACACAATACATGCATAGATGTATATAGTTGTATATGTATCTTATATATAAATATTTCTCTCTCAATCAAGAAACCATGAATGAGATTTACAAACTGTTTTTTTTTTTTCTTGGATTTTAAATTAATGGTGTAAAGTAAATTCAGAACATTCTTATTTTTCCTCACTTTTAACAAAATATGCAATGTGAATCAGATGCTTTTCACATGGGGAAAGCACTAAACATTACATATTACAGTGGTAACAATGGTATTTCTAAAGGAAATTTCACATAAAAGGCGTATTAATGGGAGATCAAAACCCAATCGTCATCAGTCCAAAAGGTGGTAGGGCAAAATGGTCCACCTAATTATCATATTGTATATATATGTTAACCATCAAAAAGTGCTAGTGAATGAACTATCATGTCAGAATACAAAATGCTACAATAAAACATGTAAAAACAAAGGAAAAACGAGCCAGTCACATCCGTCTGTGGATCACCGACTGTTTCTTGCAAAGGGAGTGAAGTCATCGACTATTACTTGCAATCGGTGACCAATGGTGTAATGTAAATTGAAATAAAACACAATTTTCATCAAATTCAACGAATTCAGTATGAAAGCCATATTCTTATCTCAAGAGGAAAACATTACTCAGGGAAATTTAAGGTGGTGACAACGGTATTTTAAAAGGAAAATTGACAGAAATCGTATATTAACACCAGATCAAAATCAAAGAACGTGGCAGGTGAAAATAGTACATTAAATTTACATAACATAGTATACAGACAAATCAAAATATATGTGGACAAGTTAAAGGTGCTAGTGAATTATGCATATTTATATATATACATATATAAACATATATATATAAAAGCATATATATAAACAAATGCTCAAACACATAAGAATATATATATAAAAGCAAACATATATGTACTTGACCGTTTTTTTTCTACTGGGGCGGCTAACTACTAATCTTTCCCAAGGGAGTATTTGGTTAATCATTGTCAGTGGTCCTCAACCCATCATATCGATGATAGACTCACACTGTGTGCATAAATACGCGCACGCACGCGCGTTTATGGACACTAAAATACATACATACAGACACGTGTGTATATACATATATCACATGTATACATATATATCACATATGCATGTATGCATATATGTACACACACATACATATGTGTATGCGTGCGTGCGCGCATGTATGCGCGCGTTTGCGTGTGTTTATATATACATATAAATACACATACATGTACAAATTTATAAATATGTATACATACATATGTACATATTTAAACATATATATACATACATATGTACATATTTATACATATATATACATACATATATACGTATAATACATACATACATCAATAATTATATACGTTAATATATATATACATATACATGTATATATATTATATATATAAAATGTGTATCTATCAAGGATACCACGGGTTAGATTTACAAAATAAATTAAATTTCAAGAAAACATACAGTTTGCGTAAATATATACAAAACATATAATCATATATGTATATAAGCATATGTATATATGTATATATAAGCATAAATATACACAAACTCACAAACATATATATAAGAATATATATAAGAATATATATAAAAGTACAATATGTACTTGACTGTTTATTTGGGTTTTTTTAATGGGGCGGCTAACAACTGATCCTTTCCCAGGGGAGTATTTAGTTAGGTAATCCT
>NC_061854.1:21225261-21235261 GCF_019202785.1 Penaeus chinensis
ATGTTTAATTTCAGACCAGATTAGGAAGCGCCAAGAACTACATGAGTTTGGTTTTTGCTACCGAGCGAGGCGGTAAGTAAAGGAAAACCTCTTTTTTTTTTTCATTTACACAATGATCTTGGGGGATGCGAGGGGGGCGGGGGTTGAAGGGGGGGGGGATGGCAATAGGAACCTGGAAAATCGAAGAAAGTGATTTATGAGACCTTAAAAATTCACATTTTCGAAAACACGAGCCTTTGTCCGACGGACGAAAATCGCTCCCGAGTGAAAAAAAACGCAAAACGAGATGCGCAGAAAATCCATTTTCAGAAACGCCGAGTCAACTTTCTACCAATACAATTATAATAAAATACTTTAGTCACACGTAAGTAAACAGTGTGGCTATCAGGCGAACCCAAAACTCCAAAACTAACCTTACCTACCATCTATTTATTCCCTAGACGGAGGGGACAGACCCCTTGTACCCCCCCCCCCTTTAATTAGTACTTCGTGCCAAGTGACACAGCAAAGTTGCAGAAAATATTTGTCATACATACCGTCAGTGTAGAGGGTATAGGTGAGCTGCCCAGCCATAGCCTTGTTGGAAATAGAAAGTCCCTCCCTGCAGAGCCGCAAGAAAAGCCTCCGCTTAGCTTGTGCGACCGGCACGGATCCAGCAAGAGGCCGGTCTGGTCGCCATGTAGCCAAAATTGCCCCTACCGACAAAAAAATCATCAATAACACAGGGATGGTCTACGGTAATAAAAGGGACACAATGTTAATAACACAATATTTAAATAGAAAAATCTTACGCACGTCACACAGACAGCACAAGTACGTAGGTCTATCCCCACCAAGGTCTTGGCGGGAACTGAGGCGGCGGTCGTTGCATTCCGCCGTGTGGGGGGCAGTTACAGGAAACAAGCAGTCGCGTCGTTGAATAGTTAAGAACGGATTATGGAAATGATAAGGAAAAACGAAATAAAAACGCATATAGTTTTGAGAAAGCAGAAAAGCAGATGCATTAGCAATCAAAAAACGAAAGGAAAGATAATGAGGAATATGAAAAAATAATGATAAAAAATAACTAATCGGAAATGATTTCCAGGTTTGTCAACGGAAAACGCGACCCTTTTGGGCAACGGAAATCGCCATGAAACATCTACATTCGAATCAAATCTTTGCAAAATCGCTTATATCTTTGTAAAAGCTTCTAGTGGGTTGTAGCCACGTCATCTAGTAGCGTCTAACCAAACTTATGAAGTGACTAGTTCTTTTTCTTTTTGTTACTAAACACAAAGTAAACAGAAATCATGCTATATAATTTTCTTCATTACAAAACATTATCTGAACGCAAAATCGTAGTAGGGCTACAATTAATATATTGATGCTAATAATTAGAACATCATATATGGCGTATAGGGCACTGTCATGTATAAACATATTGTTATATAAAATTATGAACTAAATTTATATATGAACATATTGAACAAAAGTTTATGATATTTACAGCTGTTATCTCTCATCCAGCAATGGAGCTTCCAGTGCGCTCTTCACATACTGCTGGGTGAACTGGAGGCGATTTGGCAGCATCGTTTGTTCAACCTTTCTTTGATATCGTTCTGTGAAGTAATACATATTCTTAAAAGGAAAAAAATCAAAGTAATTCAATTCCATCTCGTGGTTGCTTATTCTAGGAAAGAGAGTGGCGTCAGAAAATGCAAATGAAATATAAATTTGTTAAACAACAAAATAATGTTATAGGGGAGCCGTCCGTGGCAACACTGTTTTCAAGCATCCTCCTCACTCGCGGGATAAAACGCTCGTGCCCTCGGTTTCGGCGAAGGGAAGGCGACCGAAGTTCATGTTGCAGTATGAAGGGAGATGCAAGAGAGCGCCTGGCGTTGTTTTTAAAGTTGTTTTTCCCAGTCTCTCTAAGGAATATACAGGGCAAAACGACGCCACGACGTGGCTTTGACTGGAGTGTGTTGCCACCTCGAGTGCGTCAGTTTCCAGATATGGTAATATCCGTAAGCCTGTGGGAGAGGGGGGGGGGAGGCGAGATATCCAGCATTGTTTTAAGGTTCCTGGTATGAGACGACATGATTTTGCATACTGTATATATACATATATATACAGGCGCAGATTTTACTTGCAAAGGGAGTGTGGTCACCGATTGTTCCTTGCAAAAGGGATTGAGGTCACCGATTGTTACTTGCAAAAGGAATTGAGATCACCGATTGGTACTTGCACTCTCTTATTCACTTTTGCAATGAACAATCGGTGATCTCACTGTCTTTGCAACAAACAATCTGTTTCCTCACTTCCTTTTGCTAGTAACAATCGGTGACCTCATCGATTGTTACTTGCAAAAGGGAGTGAGGTCACCTATTGTTCCTTGCAAAAGAAAGATAGGTCACTGATTGCTTCTTTAGAGGGAATGAGGTCACCGACTGTTACTTGAAAAAGAGTATAAGGTCACCAATTGTTTCTTGCAAAGGGAGAGAGGTTACCAAATGTTCCTTACAAAGGGAGTGAGATCACCGATTGGTACTTGCAAAAGGGAGTGAGGAAACCGACTGTTACTTGCAAAAGGGTACAATCGGCGTCCTCACTTCCTTTTGTGAAGAGTCGATTTTTTTTTCCAGATCTCAGATACTGAGGTGTTATTGTTAATGCTTTGTAGGAACTGTTCAAAGTGTTAAGTTAAGTTAAGTAAGTTTATTTACCTCCCTGGCTATCTGCTCAGGCGTGGGAAATCATGATTACAGTTTTATATACATCTGACACAGTACAGTAGTATGTGACTACTGTAATTGTACATGGTAATATACATCATACAAAAATAATACGTTGATATGATCTTTCCGTGTTTACATAACACTGTTTTTTTTTTTTTTTTTTTTTTTTTTTTTTTTTTTTTTTTTTTTTACGGCAGTATTACATAGTAAATTTAGGATATAATACGAGTATATCTTCCAATGTACCAGATGAAATGAAATATTCACATAGTTCTTTATACCTCATGTTAGGTGGTCTGAAAGGCTGTATCACATGACATTCCGAGATATAATGCTCAAGCGTTCGCTTGTTTTCTTCGTTACACAGTCTACATTTAGTTTCATCTGCACTTCTTGCACCGTGCAGTTGCCAATACATTCTGTAACCTAAACGTATTCTGGCAATAACCACGTCACATTGTCTGGTTTGATTTCGGTGCCACCCATAGGAGGGCTTGCTATCTCTATACTGATCGTAGTGCCTTATGGTACAGCTTTCAGGCCTTTGAGTGTTTGTCAGATCAACTAGTTCTTCCTTATGAGAACTTTTCAATATATGTGCAACCCTAGCAAGAGGCATCCCAAGATCTATGTTCACAGTATCTTTGCTACAGGCTTCCTTCGCCAATTTGTCGACGTGGTCGTGCTTGCTTATGCCAACATGAGATGGTATCCATACGAATTGAATGTTAAAATTACGCTCTATTGCACAAGTTACGCTACGCTTAATGCAACTCACAATTTCCTCATCGCCAACTGCTTTGAAGAAGAGCACTCTGAGAGTCACAGAAAACTACTCCAGAGCCCCGAGACATTACGAATTCCGTTGCAAAGAGTATACCTGCCAGCTCCGTTTGTGTAGTGCTGGCCCAATTTTGCACTCTCATATTAACTTGATGTTTTAGTAGGCCATTTTTGTATACAGTACAAGCACAACCAGCTTTGTATCCAGACTGTACGGATCCGTCAACGTAACACTCGTATACATCATCGCCCATAGACTCTGTGTGTTCCCTCACCGTTGCTAATGCAATTTGTTGTAACACGCAGTTATGTACACTGTTTTTTTTGTGGTAGACACGTAAGGTGCACCTTACGTGTCTACCACAAAATAACAGACGTGTCTACCACAAAACAAAACAGACAAATTGGCGAAGGAAGCCTGTAGCAAAGATACTGTGAACATAGATCTTGGGATGCCTCTTGCTAGGGTTGCACATATATTGAAAAGTTCTCATAAGGAAGAACTAGTAGATCTGACAAACACTCAAAGGCCTGAAAGCTGTACCATAAGGCACTACGATCAGTATAGAGATAGCAAGCCCTCCTATGGGTGGCACCGAAGTCAAACCAGACAATGTGACGTGGTTATTGCCAGAATACGTTTAGGTTACAGAATGTATTGGCAACTGCACGGTGCAAGAAGTGCAGATGAAACTAAATGTAGACTGTGTAACGAAGAAAACAAGCGAACGCTTGAGCATTATATCTCGAATGCCAGTATTATCGTACGTGTATAGTGATAATCATGTGATTATATTATACATACTTCCTTTTGTATCTCTGTAGCCACACGTCTGACAGTAACACTCTCAGACGGAGCCTGGCGTGTGGGACAGAGGAACATGAAGAGTTCTGTTTTAATTTTGTCAGAGCTGATCTTCAATGAACCTACTTTAGTTTATATCGGTGTTTTCTTCACCCTCAAGCATCATAGAGAAACACCAAGCAAACAAAGAAGACGAACATGACGCAGTGGTACAGCAAATTCAGTTCTGACGCCTGTTATTGTTGCCTGCCCCAGGCCTCCTCGACCTCATGGCCTGTCGCCTGCCCCGCGCCTCGTCCACCCTCGCGCCAGGTCAGGCAATCAACCAACTCGGCAGTGTACTTCATTAATGCAGTGGTGTGGTGCTATAGTGTAGTGATGTGTATTGTGCAGTGCCTATAGTGTTCGTGCAGTGTTTAGTGTGCTTAGGGGACATTATTCGTAGTATAAAGGATCAAACATATTGAGGTTTTGTAGGAGCGAAGTATTTCCCTACGTTCTCTACGACGCTTCGTGAGCGACTGATTCTCTCGCGCTCGTGGCTCACCTGGCCGCACGTGTCCGCCGTGACGTCACCGCATTGGCACCGCGCACACGAGTGCCACAACATTCGCTGCCTCATTCTATTTTTACGTATTTTCACCGGATTTTCGGCGATTTTGCTGTATAATCTGTATTACCTCGTTACAATGGGTAAAGGGAAGAAAAAAGAATATACCAGTAAGAGCGACCCTGAGAAGCCAGACTCCAGCCTTGAAGAGTCTGCCGGAGCCAGTGCCAGCACCCCACCTCCCACAGATGTTGCTACATTGCTGTAGTGGATTATTCAGAGGGATGACAAGAGGGATGAAGCCCGCCGGAAGGAGGAAGAAGCCCGCCGGAGAGAAGACGAAGAAAATCGTTACCGACGAGAGGAACCACGCAGAAACGAGGAGTCTGCTCATTTTCAAGAGCTGATCCTTCGCCTCACCCCCCAGCAGCCTGTAGCTTCACCTGCGAGTTCGCTAGTGAGCAGTTCTGCCGCGTTCACTGCTTCTCACACTCCACCGACCCCGAGGGCAACAATACAGCCTCCGAAAGCATTAACAGCAGATGCGAGTCCCCAGCAGTTTCGAGGATGGAAGCGCGAATGGTCCGATTATGCTGTAATGGTGAATCTCCTCAACCTGCCATTATCGATTAAGCACCTAATTAGGAAACTTTACTTCTAAAATAGGGAACCGATTACGTAGAGTTCCGCAAAATCAGGTTAGGTTGGGATAAAATAGGTTTGACTTGGCAATACTAGTGTATAATAGTGGTCTATAAGTTATTACTTATTAAATCAAATTGAAATATGAAAAAATATAGGCAGATCATAAAGACCTGTTATTGAGAGTTTGAGGTAAATGTGGTCGAATCTTCTGCATATGATCATGTGCAGCATCCTTCGTCATCCTGAATCGCGACAGAAATTCGCTCTCTGCCGTCGCCGCGAAAGGATCCATGCGGTCGACCGCAGGTCTTGCAGATGACGAAGAATGATTCCAAAGATTGAATTAAGTTTCTAGAGTAAACATGCCACACTAGTCATCTTGTCAGTGGTTATAACATGTATTCAGTTTCATGGTGCAGTTGCTTAATTCCACGGTGCATGATGACTTTTTCCCGAAAAGTAGAATATCTAATTGTAAAACAATAGAAATTGAATGCGGTAAACAGTATATCTTAAATGCACAAAACTTTATGAAACTTATCGTTCAGCGATTCGGGATTATCGCAAAATAATATAAAGCTACTTATGTAATGATATTTTTTTTTTATTTCATGTTCGTTTTAAGTATGCCTAATCTGAATCTCGTGACTTTATGATAAGGGCTACTACATTACTACGTCAAAAATTATCTTACCTTAACAATTGAAGTACAACTATACAACATACAGGCTCAATCGACAACATTTGATGTAGATTTTCAGAGGGAAGCAATGCTGATAAAAAAAAAAAAAAAAAAAAAATGAATACATTTACAAGAGGAAAAACAAGCAAATCTTAATTTTGAACTAAGATTACAACATTTATAATTATTAAATATCTAGAAAAATATACTTTTATGGTACATAATTTACATAATTTGCATTTGGAAGTAACTGTGCAACGCGTTCAAGTGATTCACATTTTGTTCCAATAATGTGCTCATTTGGAGATCGCACAAGAGCAGACAGCAGAATTGTGAATTCCAGAATTTTGACGGCACATAATGTGACCCAGAATTTGTGGGTTGTGATAATGAAGTGAGTTATGGAAATGATGTGAGTTGTGAGTGCCATGTTGTGATGCCATTGCATACGGATTATGATGCCAGTATTATCGTACGTATATAGTGATAATTATGTGATTATATTATACACACTTCCTTATTGTGTGATATGTTATACCATGTGATATAAAGATTATGTTTAGTTTATATTGCTGTGTAGCATATCACCTATGTGAAAGACTAAGATTCTCTGTACGATTTATAGAGTACAACATTTAATTCTGTCTCTGTAGCCACACGTCTGACAGTAACACTCTCAGACGGAGCCTGGTGTGTGGGACAGAGGAACATAAAGAGTTCTGTTTTAATTTTGTCAGAGCTTATCTTCAATGAACCTACTTTAGTTTATATCGGTGTTTTCTTCACCCTCAAGCATCAAAGAGAAACACCAAGCAAACATAGAAGACGAACATGACGCAGTGGTACAGCAAATTCAGTTCTGACGCCTGTTATTGTTGCCTGCCCCAGGCCTCCTCGACCTCATGGCCTGTCGCCTCCCCCTCGCCTCGTCCACCCTCGCGCCAGGTCAGCAATCAACCAACTCGGCAGTGTACTTCATTAATGCAGTGGTGTGGTGCTATAGTGTAGTGATGTGTATTGTGCAGTGCCTATAGTGTTCGTGCAGTGTTTAGTGTGCTCAGGGGACATTATTCGTAGTATAAAGGATCAAACATATTGAGGTTTTGTAGGAGCGAAGTATTTCCCTACGTTCTCTACGACGCTTCGTGAGCGACTGATTCTCTCGCGCTCGTGGCTCACCTGGCCGCACGTGTCCGCCGTGACGTCACCGCATTGGCACCGCGCACACGAGTGCCACAACATTCGCTGCCTCATTCTATTTTTACGTATTTTCACCGGATTTTCGGCGATTTTGCTGTATAATCTTGCCACCCTTACCACGTTACAATGGGTAAAGGGAAGAAAAAAGAATATACCAGTAAGAGCGACCCTGAGAAGCCAGACTCCAGCCTTGAAGAGTCTGCCGGAGCCAGTGCCAGCACCCCACCTCCCACAGATGTTGCTACATTGCTGTAGTGGATTATTCAGAGGGATGACAAGAGGGATGAAGCCCGCCGGAAGGAGGAAGAAGCCCGCCGGAGAGAAGACGAAGAAAATCGTTACCGACGAGAGGAACCACGCAGAAACGAGGAGTCTGCTCATTTTCAAGAGCTGATCCTTCGCCTCACCCCCCAGCAGCCCGTAGCTTCACCTGCGAGTTCGCTAGTGAGCAGTTCTGCCGCGTTCACTGCTTCTCACACTCCACCGACCCCGAGGACAACAATACAGCCTCCGAAAGCATTAACAGCAGATGCGAGTCCCCAGCAGTTTCGAGGATGGAAGCGCGAATGGTCCGATTATGCTGTAATGGTGAATCTCCTCAACCTGCCATTATCAATGCAGCATATACAGCTAAGCATGTGCCTTACATCTGAGATGCGACGGGTGCTGGAGCACAAGTTGGACGTGCCCGCAGACCCAACATGCTCAGTGGAGGATGAACCATCAGAATGGTGTCATCCAATGGCTGTTGTCCCAAAAGCAAATGGTGGTGTTCGTATTACCACTGACCTATCAAAGCTCAAAAGGCAAGTCTCTCGCCCACATTTCTCCGACGCCATTTACAGCCATCAGAAGTATCAGTCCGCAGTCAAAGTTCTTCACAACTGTGGATGCTCTTTGTGGTTATTGGCAACTACCCCTGCATGAGGATGATCAACACCTGACGACATTTATCACTCCTTATGGACGTTTCAGATACTGTCGTGGCCCCATGGGTTTTGCAGCAACGGGAGACTTTTGTCTAAGAGGCGACAGGGCACTTCAGGGAGTAACAAACTGCATCAAGGTTGTGGACGACATTCTCCTACATGATGAGGACTACCTCTCACACCTTCAACGTGTAAACGAAATCCTGTTAAGGTGTCGACAGTACGGGACAACACTTAATGCAGAGAAGTTCATTGTGGCTCCATCTGAGGCCAGCTTCTGTGGGTACACATTATCAAATAATGGTATTGAAGCAGACCCAGAGAAGGTCAAAGCCATTGCAGAGTTTCTTACCCATGCAAATCTGACAGATCTTCGGTCATATATGGGCTTGGTAAATCAACTGGCAGAGTTTACGCCTAAGATTTCGACTGCTGCAGCCCCACTCCGCCCATTGATGAGTCCGAAGAGAGCTTTTACTAGGACAGCAGACCACACCAAAGCTTTTAATGACACTAAACAATCTTTGTCAAGGCTCCCCATTCTTGCAACGTTTGATCCAGCTCTTCCCACCATTCTGCAGACCGACGCCTCCAGACTCTATGGCCTTGGATATGTGTTGTTGCAGGACCATGGTGCTGGAAGATACAAGATGGTGCAATGTGGTTCCCGTTTCTTGACAGATACAGAAATACAGTACGCGTATCTAACCTAACCGTCGAATTGGAAATGCAAGCTGTCGTTTGGGCCATCAGTAAGTGCAAGTTCTATCTTCGTGGACTTCAGCACTTTCGTGTGATGACAGATCACCGTCCATTGGTTCCTATTTTGAACCATTATTCCCTGGATGCAATTGGAAACCCTCGCCTCCAGCGCATGAAAGAAAAGATTGCGCCCTACATTTTTACCGCAATGTGGCGTGCAGGTAAGGAGTTGTACATCCCTGATGCCCTCTCCCGGTTACCTGTGAGTCGCCCAACGGTGGAAGATGGTGCCTTCATTGCTGAAATGGACACTTCTGTTAAGATTGTAGCTCTGCAGGCTGTTCAGTCTACTAAAGCATTATCGTACGTATATAGTGATAATTATGTGATTATATTATACACACTTCCTTTTGTGTGATATGTTATACCATGTGAAATATAGAAGATTATGTTTAGTTTAAATTGCTGTGTAGAATATCGTCCATGTAAAAGAGTGAGATTCTCTATACGATTTATAGAGTACAACATTTTATTTTGTCTCTATGGTCACACGTCTGGCAGTAACACTCAGACGGAGCCTGGCGTATGGGGCAGAGGAACATGAAGAGTTCCGTATTCATTTTGTCAGAGCTGATCTCCAATGAACCTATTTTAGTTTATATCGGTGTTTTCTTCACCCTCAAGCATCATAGAGAAACACCAAGCAAACATAGAAGACGAACTGAATTCTGACATTCCACAATTGTGTAATATATAGCATGACTAAGCATAAGGTTTAGCGTGGAGTGCGGCGAAGTGGTGTTCACATTTTCTTTAAGAATACGAAGGATTGAGTCGGAGAGTGCGCAGCGTACACTACAATTATTATTATTATTGTTATTACTTTATTGTGATTATTACTTCAAATTATATCAGTACCATCATTATTATTTCTATTAATATAACTATTATTATTATTGTTATTATTATTATTATTATTATTAT
>NC_061854.1:21240261-21245261 GCF_019202785.1 Penaeus chinensis
ATCTGCGACGGTGCCTACCAGAACATGAGCCAAGGTATGTGTGAAGTTTCAGTTTAAACTTGTATAACGGTAACTCCACATAATTATTGAAAAATAACCTTTTATCAATACCAATGTTATCAATATCCTTATTAATTTCTTTCTTTCAGATCGTCAGAACCAGTCTATGCTTATCACGTAAGTTATCTAGAAGTTGACTTTTTCAATTTAGGAATATGTGCATTTTTCTCTTATCAAAGAGAGGTAATGTGAATGTAGAAGCACCTATTTACATCTATAATGAGCTATCATTCTCTCTACAGCGGTGAATCTGGTGCCGGCAAGACTGAGAACACAAAGAAGGTGTTGTCTTACTTCGCCAACGTCGGTGCCAGCGAGAAGAAAGAGGGCGCGAGCAAACAGGTATATTTTCATATTCATATTATTGCCTTGAATACTGACATGTGAAAAAAAATACCATCAATAAAAAGGAAATATTTGAAAATACTCATTCTCATTTACATTTGTTTTTATTTCTCACACTTAATACTTCAGTAAATAATTACATAGAAATTTTGCAAACAGTCATTATCCGAAGCGAAATGAAACTTTATTCGATCTTATTCTTGTTCTCTCCAGAATCTTGAAGACCAGATTATCCAAACCAACCCCATCCTTGAGGCTTACGGTAATGCCAAGACCACCCGTAACGACAACTCGTCTCGTTTCGTAAGTTCTTTTATCTTAGATGCATATAGATGAAATGAGGTTATAAAGAAACTTATAAAAGAGAACAGAATTCTTATATATATACCTCCTTGAACACAGGGTAAGTTCATCCGCGTCCACTTCGCTCCCAACGGCAAGCTTTCCGGCGCTGACATTGAGGTCTACCTGCTGGAGAAGGCTCGTGTCATCTCCCAGTCCCCCGCCGAGCGAGGCTACCACATCTTCTATCAGCTGATGTGCGACCAGATCGATTATATCAAGAGTAAGCATACTGCATCGCAAAATCCATTGCACGAGGTTTCTTTCTGTGAAAACGGTGTGAAATATATAATCACAAAGTGCTAATTCTGATATCCTTTGTCAGTGTTTTTATTTGCTAAGGAGGGATAAAAGTTTATTCCCAAAAAAATGATTTTAATACTTTTTGTTAGAAATATGCTGTTTGTCTGACGACATCTACGACTACTACTACGAGGCGCAGGGTAAGGTTACCGTCCCATCCATCGACGACAAGGAGGACATGCAGTTTACTCATGTAAGTACGCAATTAATGTGCACAAAATAACATGATTGTCCTTTCTCAAATATTGTCTATCACGGTATAATGTAAAACTTTAAATCGTAATATAATATTTCGTCTTCATATCCATTCAGGATGCTTTCGACATCCTGAACTTCTCCCATGAGGAAAGAGACGATTGCTACAAGGTCACAGCTTCTGTTATGCACCATGGCAACATGAAATTCAAGCAGAGGGGTCGTGAGGAGCAGGCTGAGGCCGATGGTACTGAGGTATGAATCCTTGTGAGAATGAACATGATTACCTTATGCATTTGAATTCTGGCCAGTTATATTTTTTTCTTACTCTATCTCTCTCTTTCTTCTAAGGCCGGAGAACTTGTTGCTAAACTGCTCGGTGTTGACGCTGAGGAGCTCTACAGGAACTTCTGCAAGCCCAAGATCAAGGTCGGTGCCGAGTTTGTCACCAAGGGTATGAATGTCGACCAAGTAAACTACAACGTTGGTGCCATGGCTAAGGGTCTCTTCGCACGTGTATTCTCATGGCTCGTCAGGAAGTGTAACATGACACTCGAGACTGGCCAGACTCGTGCTATGTTCATCGGTGTACTGGATATTGCCGGCTTTGAGATCTTCGACGTAAGTTATACAGTTTGTCATTACTAGTTTGGATAAAAGGGTATATCCCTTATGAAAACATCTAGTTTTATATACTACAAATCATATCTTGTATTTTCCACCAGTTCAACGGTTTCGAGCAGATCTGCATCAACTTCTGTAACGAGAAGTTGCAACAGTTCTTCAACCATCACATGTTCGTGCTGGAACAAGAAGAATACGCAAAGGAGGGTATTGTCTGGCAGTTCGTCGACTTCGGTATGGATCTGCAGGCCTGCATTGAACTCTTCGAGAAGGTAATTTAGATATTGATGTTATCCCTCTTTGCTATTGCAATCAGTATTACATCACAACTAAATCTTCAAGACTTATCTATCCATTTCTGGTTTAACTTCTACCTTATTTTCAGAAAATGGGTCTCCTCTCCATCCTTGAGGAAGAGTCCATGTTCCCCAAGGCTACTGACAAGACCTTCGAGGAGAAGCTGAACAACAACCATCTCGGAAAGTCTCGCTGCTTCATCAAGCCCAAGCCTCCAAAGCCCGGCCAGCCTGAGAACCACTTTGCCATCGTTCACTACGCTGGTACTGTGTCCTACAACCTGAGTGGCTGGCTTGAGAAGAACAAGGATCCTCTCAACGACACCGTCGTCGACCAGCTCAAGAAATCCTCCAATGCCCTTACAGTCGAGATCTTCGCTGACCATCCCGGCCAGTCCGGTGACGGAGGCGGCAAAGGTAAATATATTTTTTTTTCATAGTTTGTTTGACTGTCAAAATGTAAGATCAAAAGTTAGAAATCGTTTGCAGACTCACTAGCCTTTATCTTGAGATTTTATCTAAGTTGCCTCTATTATCTTATGCCAGGAAAGGGAGGCAAGCAGCAGACTGGCTTCAAAACTGTGTCTTCTGGATACAAGGTTCGCACTCAGTTTTCCTTTATTTCTTTTGAAAATCCATGTCACAAGTACTATCATCACGTGAAATGAACACGAAAGTTAGTAATATTATCCGATATACATTCAAGTTTTCATCCACAGGATCAGCTAGCCAACCTGATGAAGACTCTCAACGCTACTCACCCTCACTTCATCCGTTGCATTGTGCCCAACGAGTTCAAGAAGCCCGGTAAAAAGTCCAAATTAATTCATTTAATTTCTGTATATATACATATACATACATATATCAATACATATATATCTATATATATATGTATATATATGCATATATCTACATATATATACATATATGTGTATATATATACATATATATACAATATATGTTTATGTATATATGTACATATATATATATATATATATATATATATATATATATATTATTTATATATATATATATATATATATATATATATATATATATATATATATATATATATATTCATGCAGTCATATGAGTACAGTATGTATGTTACCTACCGTCTTTGAAAAGAGATCGTTGTCATAGTGTTTTCCTTTGTTCACAGGCGAAGTAGACTCTGGCCTCATCATGCATCAGCTGACCTGTAACGGTGTACTTGAGGGTATCCGTATTTGCCAGAAAGGCTTCCCCAACAGGATGCCCTATAAAGACTTTAAGTTGCGGTAAGTCTTAAAATGATTGAATTATTGATGAGTGTGAGTATATAAAAGTAAATCTACATCTAGATAGATGGATAGATTGACATATGAGTAGATGCATAAAGATTTAGATATATACATATATATTTTTATACATATATATATATATACATATGATGCACACAGACACACACAAAAAAATAAGTAAATATGTGAGTGTGTGTGTGTGTGTGTGTGTGTGCATGTATATTTATCATATTTACCCACAAAGATATACATATATATAGTGTAAATATATATTTTTGTGTGAATTCTCTATATTTTTTTTCAAGAAAATACTATCGTACAATGTCCTTTTTTACAAAAGATACAACATCGTTGCCGCTAAGGAGATGCTTGAAGAGAAGGACGACAAGAAGGCAGCTACAGCTTGCTTCAAGAAGGCCGGCCTCGACCCTGAAATGTATCGTACCGGCAATACCAAGGTCTCTGTAAAAGACAGTTATACATCGATTAATTAAATGGATATTTGATTAATAGCAAATAACGCTTTTTTCAAATTCTTTAATACTAGTTTTCCCTATACTGAATAGGCAATAATCTTTTTGTATGACTAGGTTTAGTTGTTATATGATCTTCGTTTTACTTTCACTGAACAGGTATTTTTCCGTGCTGGTGTCCTGGGTACCCTTGAAGAGGTCCGTGATGACCGTATTATGAAACTGATCTCCTGGCTTCAAGCATGGATTCGTGGCTGGGCCAGCCGCAAATTTTATTCCAAGATGCAGAAGCAGCGCACTGCTCTCATCGTTATGCAACGCAACCTCAAAAAGTTCAAGATCATGCGATCCTGGCTCTGGTATGAGCTCTGGATCAAGCTCAAGCCCAGGCTCAAGGCCACTCGTGGTGAAGAGGAGCTGGAGAAACTGGAAGCTACTGCTGTTAAGGCTGAAGAAGAGTTTGAGAAGGTAGTTAAGGTTCGCGAAGAACTTGAAGCTCAGAATGCAACTCTGCTGCAAGAAAGAAATGAACTTTTGGCAGCTGTCGAGTCTACTAAAGGTGGCATGTCAGAATATTTGGATAAGCAAGCTAAACTTCTGGCCCAAAAGGCTGAGCTCGAAGGACAACTTAATGTAAGTATCAGAGAAATACAAAAAATAATTTCTCCAAATTATAGAACTGCATATCCGAAAACTCTATATGTAACTTTTCTTTTTAGGAAACTTTGGAACGCCTGAGAAAGGAGGAAGACGCACGCAACCAAATTTCTAATGGCAAGAAGAAATGTGAACAAGAAGTTGATAACCTGAAGAAGGAGCTTGAGGAACTCGAGCTTTCTGTCCAGAAGGGTGAGCAGGATAAACAAACCAAGGATCAACAGCTTACTAACTTAAACGAGGAGATCTCTCATCAGGAAGAGCTCATTACCAAAGTTAATAAGGAAAAGAAACACCTTCAGGAATGCAACCAGAAGACTGCTGAAGACCTTCAGGGCGTTGAAGACAAATGCAACAATCTCAATAAAGTTAAGACAAAGCTAGAATCCAGCCTTGATGAACTTGAAGATACTTTGGAGCGT
>NC_061854.1:21270261-21280261 GCF_019202785.1 Penaeus chinensis
ATATATATATATATATATATATATATATACATAAGTACATGTTTAGATGTATCAATGTGTATATATATAAATAACTATATATATATATATATATATATGTGTGTGTGTGTGTGTGTGTGTGTGTGTGTGTGTGTGTGTGTGTGTGTGTGTGTGTGTGTGTGTGTATGTGTGTGTGTGAGTACATATATATTTGTATATATGTATATACATATATATTTATATATATGTATATACATATAGGTATACACATAAAGGTATACTCAAGTATATATTTAAACAAAATTATATAAATATATATATACATATATATATATATATATATATATATATATATATATATATATATATATATAGTGAGTGTAGGTAAGTAGGTATAGAAACGTTTATGTCTGCGTATATAATGTATGGCTATGTATGTGTATATATACACTTGTTTTCAGGAAAATAGCAGAGCCGTACTACCGTACTTGTGCGTTTGACTTCGTTATTGCTAAGCCCGCACCACCAGCATGCCTGGCCACGTCAAGAAGAGCACGGGTCCCGATCCCGACCCCTCTGAATACCTATTCATCTCTCGGGAGCAGAAGATGAAGGATCAGTCGAAACCCTACGATCCTAAGAAGTCCTACTGGTGTCCTGACCCTAATGAGGGTTTTGTCGAATGTGAGCTTCAGGGTGCCAAAGGTGACAAACATGTCACAGTTAAGATTCCCAGTGGCGAGATGAAGGACTTCAAGAAGGAGCAGGTCGGACAGGTCAACCCTCCCAAGTACGAGAAGTGTGAGGATGTGTCTAACTTGACCTTCTTGAACGATCCCTCCGTCTTCTACGTCCTCAAGTCCCGTTACCAGGCCCAGCTTATCTACACCTACTCCGGTCTCTTCTGTATCGTCATCAATCCTTACAAGCGTTACCCCATCTACACCAACCGTACCGTTAAGATTTACCAAGGAAAGAGACGTAATGAGGTTCCTCCTCATCTCTTCGCAATCTGTGATGGTGCTTACGCGAATATGATGCAAGGTGAGTAAATATCAAACAGAGCAGAATCTTCATGATTATCAAAACATGCCGATATGCAGGCTCTAAAAACAGGATTAATTCTTCTGTCTTTCTTCCTCTTACAGATCGCCAGAATCAATCTATGCTTATCACGTAAGTCGTAACAGAACAACAGAATATTCAGTTCTACTAAATATAATAAAGTCGATGGGGGTTACAAGAACATATTAATAATATTTTCAGTACAGCTTAGAAGCTGATGTACACAAAATTATCTGAGTCTTTATACGAGTTTTAAATCTGCCAACAGGGGTGAGTCTGGTGCTGGCAAGACCGAAAACACGAAGAAGGTGTTGTCTTACTTCGCAAACGTTGGTGCCACCGAGAAGAAAGAAGGCGAGAAGAAACAGGTAAGATATATCCATAATGTTAATATACCGTCACGAAACCGTTTTATTTATATTTTTCGCCATGCATTTCTATCCATAACATCTTCGTCCATGATGTGAAACCAACCTTGGCCTTCTTGCTTGCAGAATCTTGAAGATCAAATTATCCAAACCAACCCCATCCTTGAGGCTTACGGCAATGCCAAGACAACTCGTAACGACAATTCCTCCCGTTTCGTGAGTAAAAGCTTTAGCCTTCTCAACTTACGTTATATGGTGTTGATGTAGAATGATTGGACAGTGGTTTTGCATTTCTGTGCATTCAACGTTCTTATTTAACACAGGGAAAATTCATCCGTGTCCACTTTGCTCCCAACGGCAAGCTTTCTGGCGCCGATATTGAGGTCTATTTGCTCGAGAAGGCTCGTGTCATCTCACAATCCCCCGCCGAGCGTGGTTACCATATTTTCTACCAACTCATGTGCGATCAGATCGACTACGTCAAGAGTAAGTTTTTGTCTTATTGTCTTTTGTTATATTTGTCGATAAAGAAATACAAGGTGATTTCTAATTACAATTATATTTCCTTTCCCCAGAGATATGCCTGTTGTCGGATGACATTTACGATTATCACTACGAGTCTCAGGGTAAGGTCACTGTTCCATCCATCGATGACAAGGAGGACATGCAGTTCACTCACGTGAGTTGACAATAGATATACGTATATTGCAACCTGTAAAGCGTTGGTTGATTCGGTTGAACATAGGTAGTTTAAAACTAGACAACCGAATCTTAGAAAAAAAAATCCAAACTTTCTTAATTAATACAAATCCCGTGTGGCACTCTAATAAGGATAGATGAAACTTTCGATATACAAACGTTTCCCCATGAAATTAACAAATATACACACAATATATGTGCAACTTCTTCCATCCTTGGCATCTTTTTACTTCTAAGAGAAGAGATTAATAACAAATTCAAAGATTTCTAAATCCCAGTGAAACATAACAGGCTTTCATTTCATACACATAAAGGAAGCTTTCGAAATCCTGAACTTCTCCAACGAAGAAAGAGATGACTGCTACAAGATCACAGCTTGCGTCATGCACTTTGGTAACATGAAGTTCAAGCAGAGGGGTCGTGAGGAGCAGGCCGAGGCTGATGGCACTGAGGTATGATTTCACCTAAGAATAAGAATTACAAAGTGTAATTAAAGTCAAAATACCAAATAACGGCACACTTTTCTTCCTATGTATTTAACATATCTTTCCTCTCTAAAGCCTGGAGAAATTGTTGCCAAGTTGCTTGGTGTTGACGCGGAGGAACTCTATAGGAACTTTTGCAAGCCCAAGATCAAGGTCGGTGCCGAGTTCGTCACAAAGGGTATGAATGTCGACCAAGTAAACTACAACATCGGTGCCATGGCTAAAGGTCTGTTTTCACGTTTGTTCTCGTGGCTCGTCAGGAAGTGTAACATGACACTCGAGACTGGCCAGACTCGTGCTATGTTCATCGGTGTGCTCGATATTGCCGGCTTCGAGATCTTCGACGTAAATTCCATATTATTTTTTATTTGTTTTTTTATCAAAATGAAAAAAAAAAACAATTTGAATTATATGTCTTGACAATTTGATGTCCTTTATCTATCTATAACAGTGCTAACACAAAAATCCTATTATCTCCCCCCTAGTTCAACGGCTTCGAGCAGATTTGCATCAACTTCTGTAACGAGAAGCTGCAGCAATTCTTCAATCATCACATGTTCGTGCTGGAACAAGAAGAATACGCAAAGGAGGGTATTGTCTGGCAGTTCGTCGACTTCGGTATGGATCTGCAGGCTTGCATTGAACTCTTCGAGAAGGTAATGTGATTGTTAGATCAATCTCACGCAACCAAATATCCGTTTTAAAAATAATCTTCCTTTCTCCCTTCTTGGAATTATAAAAAAAAAAATAATAATAATAATAATAATACATAAAAATGGACTTTGTTTGGTGGTTCGTGAACTTCGACATATATTTTCAAACTAGCACTGAACATTTCGAGAATGCAACTGTTGTTCTTTCAGGAGCAATTCCTTTCTTACTTTCTTTTCATAAGTCAGGTTTCTGTTACCCATTACGCCTCTCTTTTATTATTTCCACCAGAAAATGGGTATTCTCTCCATCCTTGAAGAAGAGTCCATGTTCCCGAAGGCCAACTATCTATCGCAATCGGTACTACATCACAACTAAATCTTCAAGAGTTATCTATCCATTTCTGGTTTAACTTCTACCTTATTTTCAGAAAATGGGTCTCCTCTCCATCCTTGAGGAAGAGTCCATGTTCCCCAAGGCTACTGACAAGACCTTCGAGGAGAAGCTGAACAATAACCATCTCGGAAAGTCTCCTTGCTTCATCAAGCCCAAGCCTCCAAAGGCCGGCCAGCCTGAGAACCACTTTGCCATCGTTCACTACGCTGGTGTTGTGTCCTACAACCTGAGTGGCTGGCTTGAGAAGAACAAGGATCCTCTCAACGACACCGTCGTCGACCAGCTTAAGAAGGCCTCCAACGCGTTGACGGTTGAACTCTTTGCTGACCATCCGGGCCAGTCTGGTGATGCTGGAGGAAAAGGTGGTAAGCATCCTTTCCATCCGATATATCTTATATAAAATTATACATCTCTATTTTCTCGATGGATACGAATTTATGTTTTTTCAAACTTTTTTTTTTTTTTTTTTGTTACAGGCAAAGGTGGCAAGCAGCAAACTGGCTTCAAGACAGTATCTTCTGGATACAAGGTAAAATAATGAAGGCATTTATTTTCATATACTCGTGGAAGTATTTCCCTTCCAAAATGATGAAGGATACCAATTAATATATCATATAGCAGGCTTCATGACCGGAAAAAATCGTTCTCTTTACAGGATCAGTTAGGCAACTTGATGAAAACGCTCAATGCTACTCACCCCCACTTCATCCGCTGTATTGTTCCAAATGAGTTTAAGAAACCTGGTAAGTTCGTTGAATCACACACACACACACACACACACACACACACACACACACACACACACACATATATATATATATATATATATATATATATATATATATATATTTATATATTCACATATTTTTTCTTTTCTTCTGGGGCTGTAAGAATAGTTCTACGTACGAAGTTGGCTCTCTGACGTTAACGAGAGACCGGTGTCAGAATATCAACCTAGATAATACTCAGTGTTAGCACCACTTAATACTATGTATGTCTTTGCTAACAGGTGAAGTAGACGCTGGCCTTATTATGCATCAGCTAACTTGTAACGGTGTGCTTGAGGGTATCCGTATCTGCCAGAAAGGATTCCCCAACAGGATGCCTTACCCTGACTTCAAAAAAAGGTGCATACAATGTAGGAGTGTCATAATGTAGTATAGCTATGTACGATAGTACTAGCAATTTTTCTTACTTTTAGTACGCATCTTCATTTCGTTAGTGTATGTGTGCATAAATAAGTTTGTATATTATATGATATTATATATATATATATATATATATGTATGTATTTATATGTATATGTATATATATATATATATATATATATATATATATATATGTATTTATATGTATATGTATATATACATATATATATATATATATATATATATATATATATATATATATGTGTGTGTGTGTGTGTGTGCATATATATTATGTATGTATGTATATGTACAAGTATACACACACATCCATATATACACATATATGTGTTTGTGTGTATACTTGCACATACACATATAAGCATAATATATATGTATACATATATACATATATATTATCTACATGTTATATATATATAATATATTATATATGTGTGTGTATGTGTGTGTGTGTGTGTGTGTGCAAGTTGTGTGTATATATATAATGTATAATGAATAGAAATCACTCACACCCATATAATCATCCTTTGCAAAATAAATGCTAAAAATGCCATTTCTTTTTAGATATAACATCCTAGCCGCTAAGGAGATGATTGAAGCGAAGGACGACAAGAAGGCAGCTACAGCTTGCTTCCAAAAGGCCGGTCTTGATCCTGAATTGTACCGAACCGGCAACACAAAGGTATGGATACTTTTACTTTTAGTCTCCAAACAGTGTTAGAACTGCCATGTCACTTGCTAAGTCTCATTAATCCAGAATGCCTAATAGCATGATATTCAATACTGACAGTATTATTCATGTTATATATTATGCTCTCAATAGAGAATGGCGTTTCCTCGGAAATACCCTGTAAGTCACTTTGCAGATTCCAATTAGAAGATGAAATAAACGTGGAGGTTACATAGGTCACAGTAATCAGGACTTAGCATTACAAACCCTGTTAGATACTAATTCTTGGTTATATTAAAGGTATTCTTCCGTGCTGGTGTCTTGGGCACCCTTGAAGAAGTCCGTGACGACCGCGTGATGAAGCTTGTAGCATGGCTTCAAGCAGTTATCCGTGGTTTTATCAGCCGCAAATATTACTCAAAAATGCAGAAGCAGCGCACTGCCCTTCTTGTTATGCAGCGCAACCTCAGGAAGTATAAGATTATGCGATCCTGGCTCTGGTATGAGCTTTGGATCAAGCTGAAGCCCAGGCTGAAGGCTACTCGCGCAGAAGAAGAACTAGAAAACCTGGAAGCTCTTGCAGCAAAGGCTGAAAAAGACTTCGAAAAAGAAGTTAAGGTTCGGGAAGAACTTGAAGCTAAGAATGCAGCTCTTCTCCAGGAGAAGAATGAACTTCTGGCGGCCGTAGATTCATCCAAGGGTGGAATGTCTGAGTTCCATGAGAAGCAAGCCAAATTGCAAGCGCAGAAGGCAGAGCTTGAGTCTCAGCTGAATGTAAGTTTCTTTACAAAATGGAATATATAATAAAAAGGCAGCGAGGTAATAAACATACATATATGCGCGTACATGTGTTGTTTATGATTTAATGGATGTCACTTTGTCAAATTACAGGAAACTCTCGAACGCCTGAGGAAAGAAGAAGAGGCACGCAACCAGATTGCCAATGGAAAGAAGAAATGTGAACAAGAGGTTGATAACTTGAAGAAGGAGCTTGAAGAACTCGAACTTTCTGTTCAGAAGGGCGAGCAAGACAAGCAAACCAAAGACCAGCAGCTTACAAACCTGAACGATGAGATATCTCATCAGGAAGAACTCATCAGCAAGGTTAACAAGGAAAAGAAGCACCTCCAAGAATGCAATCAAAAGACTGCTGAAGATCTCCAGGCTATCGAGGATAAGTGCAACCACCTTCACAAGGTCAAGAGCAAGTTGGAAGCTAACCTGGACGAACTCGAAGATACACTCGAACGCGAGAAGAAGCTCCGCGCCGAAGTTGAGAAATCAAAGAGGAAGGTTGAGGGTGACCTCAAACTGACACAGGAAGCTGTTGCTGATCTGGAACGTAACCACAAAGAACTTGAAATGGCCGTAGAACGGAAGGATAAGGAACTTGCTGCTATAACTGCCAAGATAGAGGATGAACAAGCTCTTGTGTACAGGGACCAGAGGCAGGTTAAGGAACTGCAAGCTCGTCTTGAGGAGCTTGAGGAGGAAGTTGAGCATGAGCGTCAGGCCCGTGGCAAGGCCGAGAAAGCCAAAAATGTTTTGTCTCGCGAGCTGTCAGAACTTGGAGAGCGACTGGATGAGGCTGGTGGCGCTACCGCGGCTCAGATCGAAATCAATAAGAAGCGTGAAGGCGAACTAGCTAAGGTCCGCCGCGATATTGAGGAGTCCAACCTTCAGCATGAGGCAGCTCTTGCCACTCTCCGCAAGAAGCACAACGACGCCGTTGCAGAGATGTCTGAGCAAATTGACTACCTCAATAAGATGAAGGCCAGGTGAGGGAGAAGGATAATGGTAAAATGTGAATTTTGATTAAATATATGCATAGTGAGTAAATGTAACCATTTGCATGGTCCTAACACCTTGATTTACACATTAATAGGTCTGAGAAGGATAAGGAAGCCATTAAACGTGATGCTGATGATGCCAAGGCTTCTATGGATTCACTTGCTCGGGATAAGGTAAACTATGTTAAATTGTGCTTCATTTTATGAAAGTGCCTGTCACACACACATACAAAAAATATGCACTCACATACATATATATGTTCATGCAGACACGTGTATGTGTGCATGTATATATGTATATTTGTGTCTATATATATACATATATATTTATATATATGTGTGACCCGGGCCGGCCGAGTAGGAACTTCAATCATATATATATATATATATATATGTGTGTGTGTGTGTGTGTGTGTGTGTATGTGTGTGTGTGTGTGTGTGTGTGTGTGTGTGTGTGTGTGTGTGTGTGTGCATTTACACATATAAATTTACATTTATACATATATGTGTATATACACACACTTGTGTTTGTGTATACATGTACACACACACACACACACACACATACATATATATATATATATATATATATATATATATATATATATATATATACATATATAAAGTCCTAAGCGTCTATAACTCGTGTTATATGTCTGACTGTATACATAAATGTATATTATAGATGCATTAGTAAGATAAAGTAGTGTCTGGTAAATGAGTTTAATTCCCTTGATAGTGAAAGTAAGGGTTATAATTTGCATTATTTGTATTCTTTCATTTCACTTGAATTTCTTACTTAGACAACCGCTGAGAAAACCACTAAGCAGCTCCAGCATCAGTATAGTGAAATCTGTGCCAAGTTAGACGAGATCAATCGCACCCTAGGTGATTTTGATGCAGCCAAGAAAAAGCTTGCCTGTGAGAACGCTGACCTTGTTCGTCAGCTGGAAGAAGCTGAAAATCAAGTCGGTCAGCTCTCCAGGCTCAAGCTTTCTCTTACCAACCAGCTGGACGACTCAAGGAAACTGTGTGACGAAGAAAGCAGGGTAAGTTTATAAAAGAATGACAATTTTAAAAATATATATATACTTGCATGTGTGCTGTTATATCTGTTTGCATGCATGTAATCCCTACAGCCCAGAGAGGATGGGAGAGTTAAACATGTATATATGATTTACATATCAATGTGTTTATATGTGTGTATTATGTAAAGTATATTATGTAATATAGCAAACAATTACTGCATATGTGTGTGTCTTTGTGTGCATATATATGTACAAATATAAGTCAATATATACACACACACACACACATATATATATATATATATATATATATATATATATGTTCCTGTGTGTGTGTGTGTGTGTGTGTGTGTGTGTATGTGTGTGTGTGTGTGTGTGTGTGTGTGTGTGTGTGTGTGTGTGTGAATAACAACCCTTACTAACCAGGACTCGAATCAACTTCACTCAAGGTATGACCGGAGGACCAGTACTAAACCAACCATACCACACGACCTCGGTCCATCTGACTTAGGATTTGGATTGCTAAATCAATTTTTACCGAGTGCCCAGTGGAAGTGCCCACGAGGAGTGTGTGTAAAGCTTTGCTATCATTACTCTAGTATGAGTAGATAGGTAATGTCTATGGAGCTATTGAGATCCTAGTTGCACATTCATTTTAGTGGGTCGTGTTGTATGGTTGATAATGATCCTCCGGTTTATACCTGGAGTGACCAAGGCTCGAGTCCTGGCATTGCATTATTCCATCTTTCATATATACATGTACATATATTTGTGTGTGTGTAAGTATATGTGTGTATTATGTACAGTAGCATGTATGTAAGTACGTAAATTGACTGATATAGCTTTCTTTAATCCGTAGGGTCGTGCCACTCTCCTGGGTAAATTCCGCAATCTGGAGCACGACATTCAAGCTCTCCGTGATCAACTGGATGAGGAGAGTGATGCCAAGGGAGATGTTCTCCGAATGCTCTCCAAGGCTAACGCTGAGGCTCTCATGTGGCGCTCCAAGTACGAGTCTGAGGGTGTTGCCCGTGCTGAGGAACTCGAGGCTTCTCGTATGAAGCTCTCCGCTCGTCTTGAGGAGGCCGAAATGCAAATTGAGTCCCTCAATGTGAGGAACCTGCATCTCGAAAAGACTAAAATGCGTGCTGCTGCTGAGCTGGACGACCTCCAAGCTTCTGCTGACCGTGCACAGGGCCTAGCCAATGCTGCTGAAAAGAAGCAGAAGAACTTCGACAAGATCATTTCCGAATGGAAACTGAAGGTTGATGACTTGGCTGCTGAGGTAGATGCCTCTCAGAAGGAATGCCGCAACTACTCCACCGAACATTTCCGCCTGAAGGCCGCCAATGATGAGAACATTGAACAGCTTGACAGCATTCGCCGAGAGAACAAGAACCTGAGCGACGAGATCAGGGATTTGGTGGACCAGATTGGTGAGGGGGGCCGAGCATACCATGAATCTCAAAAGAGTGCCAGGCGTCTTGAACTAGAGAAGGAAGAGCTACAGGCTGCTCTTGAGGAGGCTGAGGCAGCTCTTGAACAAGAGGAGAACAAGGTCCTCCGAACACAGCTTGAGCTGAGCCAGGTCAGACAAGAAATCGATAGACGTGTTCAAGAGAAGGAAGAAGAATTCGAAAACACTCGGTAAGCACTTTGTTTGTGCCGTCAAAAAAAAAAAAAAAAACATATATATATTTTAT
>NC_061854.1:21287761-21295261 GCF_019202785.1 Penaeus chinensis
CCGAGAGACATCTCGTAGCCAGCTCGATCACAGCCGGATACCGCATTGAAGTCGCCCAGAATAATACAACTATCTCGCTAAGGACAGAGGAGGTTGGCTGGCTGCAGGTCCCATAATCCGCCTGCAGGGCTCCCTGGAGCTTTCCCCCACAAGCATCACGCCAGGTTGGCGGCCACTGGGACACAGATGGGATGGCGGGTAACCCCCCCCGCCCGAGTCCCAGCGGTCGCCAACCCAGAGGGACCCACAGACCGCCGTTCTTGCTGGGTGGGAGGGACTTTAGCCCTCCCCCCAGCACCAACAACTACATGGTTCGTTGCCAGTAGTTATTTCGGGGGGGGGGGGGGGGCGACTGGCAAGGCCTGCCTCCCCACAGCCGCCCATTGACCCCAGGGGGCACGGGGGCAGGAGTTAGTACGAAGTGTGTATGTAT
Organism: Penaeus chinensis; assembly: GCF_019202785.1. Classification (NCBI taxonomy): domain Eukaryota; kingdom Metazoa; phylum Arthropoda; class Malacostraca; order Decapoda; family Penaeidae; genus Penaeus; species Penaeus chinensis. The sequence goes on from NC_061854.1 coordinate 21,288,195, forward strand.
ATGTATATGTATATATATATATATATATATATATATATATATATATATATACACACGCACGCACCCCCCCCCCCCCACACATATATATGTATATATATATATATATATATATATATATATATATATATATATGTGTATATATATATATATATATATATATATATATACACACGCACGCATATATTACATGTGTGTGTGTGTTTATATGTGTGTGTATTTATATGTACGTATATTTATATATATGTGCGTGTATTGATATGTGTGTGTGCATTTATATATATATATATATATATATATATATATATGTATGTATGTATGTATATATGTGTGTGTGTGTGTTTATGTGTGTGTGTGTGTTTGTGTGTCTGTGTGCGTGTGTTTATATGTGTGTGTATTTATACGTGTGTGTGTATTTATATATAAGTGTGTCTGTGTTTATATGTGTGTGTGTATGTGTGCGTGAGTGTGCGTGTACGTGTGTGTGTGCGTGTGCGTGTGCGTGTGCGTGTGTGGCGCGCGCGCGCGATATATATATACATATATATAATATATATACATATATATCATCTATATATACAATTGTATAATCTATATATATATAATCTATATATACATATATATATAATATATATATGCATATATATATATATTACATATAATATATATATATATATATATATATATATATGTGTGTGTGTGTGTGTGTGTGTGTGTGTGTGTGTGTGTGTGTGTGTGTGTGTGTGTGTGTGTGTGTGTGTGCCTACTAAACCGCGGGGTGATGCGGCAGGGTGGCCAGTTTTTTCCGCCCCCAGCATGACATCAGCATATCAGTATGCTAAAAGATGAGTCGACCGGGCGCGAATCCAGGACTTTGCAATTGCAAAACCAGTGTTGTGTCTGAAAGCTATGCCACCTCCATCTATGTGTGTATGTGTGTGTACACACGCACATATATATGTAAATGTGTGTGTTATATGTATGTGTAGGCGTTGATATGAAATGTAAATTAGTAATATGCGGGAAAATAGTTTTTAAAAAAAGTGATATTTATTGAGGCAAGTATCGAATGGGCTGATTTTTTTTTTTTTCAATTGAGCATGAGGACGAACTTTAGCAAGTAAGTGCTGTAGCGGTCGTATGCATGCATTTGTACACGCGTGCTGTTTTGTCTGCAGATGAAAAAGCAGAGCACATGGACAAACAAGGCTAGTGTGACCGCTGCTAATGCTCGTGGTAGGTAGCCCAGCCCCACAAGTCAAGTAAAATAGATAACTTCCTGGAACTGTCTATTTTTACTAGATATAACGATTGAAAATTGCCAGCTAAACAGCAATAGTCCTAAAATGAATGTCTTGTTTTTTCACTTAGGCATTAAGTGTGTGTATTGCTTATAGTTACACTCGTCGTAGTATGAGTATGTCCATTTATGATAGGCTACATATTATATAATATAATGACGCTAAGTTAAAACAATATCATGAACCCATGCACACGCATACCAACTGGCCATGTCTTGCTCCTCCGAGTATTTCGTCCAAAATAGTAACTGGTATTTCAACCGTTGCAGCGATGCATTCTAGTTCTACACCCGATGCTACTACTATTGTTAAAGAAATCAGCTTCAGATAATAGTAGAAACGTCGCGAGAGAGAGAGAGGTGTATATATGTATGCGCGTGTATTAGTGTGTAAATATTATTTACTTATATAAACATATATATATAGTATATTCATATATATAACTTATATAATATAGGTCTATATATCGAGGATGAGTAAGTGCAATTAAAGGAACAGTCACATATCTATCGTGGTCTCATCACTTTATCGATGTTTTTAATAGCAACCAGGCGAGTGTATGTGATGCCCACGCAATTTTCTTTCACTGCAAGGCCATGGTGTGTCAAAACATAGTTACTGCGCTTGTGCAATATGATGTTTGTGCATGTTTTCTAGTCTTGGATCTTTACTTATTGAAAACAACCTTTACATTTTATCATGTTTCCTTATAATCATGATTGAGATATGCATATCTATTGCGTTTTATTTCGCATTTGCATTTGCTCTTTGATATATATATATATATATATATATATATATATATACATATGCATATATATACATATATATATATACATATGCCAAATTTAGTAAAGTTGGCATATGTATATATACGTATATATATGTTTATGTTTATATATATACATATACATATATATACATATATATATACATATGCCAACTTTAGTAAAGTTGACATATGAATATATATATATATGTATATATATATGTATATGTATATATATACATATACATATATATATACATATGCCAACTTTACTGTAAATGAAGGAATACTTTGATTAGTTTGATATCATGCCTTCTAAAAATCAACATTGCTTGATTATACCAACCACTTGATATATTGAAGTCAGATTTGCGTATGGGGTATTTGTATGCTTATACGTCCCTTCATTTTTATAATCAGAATAGAATGGGAGGGCCGGGAGACCAGCAGTTGAAAAATCGCACTCCCTTTGCTACGCCACTCTGTGTGTGTGTGTGTGTGTGTGTGTGTGTGTGTGTGTGTGTGGTGTGTGTGTGTGTGTGTGTGTGTGTGTGTGTGTGTGTGTGTGTGTGTGTGTGTGTGTGTGTGTGTGTGAGGGGGGGGGGGGAGAAAAAAATTAAGAGAGAACAGAGAATTTAAGTAAATAAAAAACTTTATTCTATTACTATTTTTTACATTAGGTAGTAGTATAGGTTACAATGATGTGGTTTAGACAAAACAATATCAATAATAAGTGTACAAAAAAATGATTAAAAATTATTCACTTAATAAGAAACTAAGATGCAGTATGTTTCGTCTTGGATATTTGATCTGGTGTCAGTGACATTTTACAAGATACTCCTTTTGTTTTTAAAGTATTCAGGCTAGTATTTCTTGTATCTCGAGGTATATAGATTAGTCCAAGGTTTTGCGTTTATCTATCTCCTTTCCACATATGCTCTTCTCACAGCAAAGAGGTAACGTGTATTTTTCTTTATATCCGTTATGCTGCCTATTTGTTGAGGCATGAGTAATATTTGCATGTTTGTATTTCAACTTTTTCATCATATTCATATTGGTCATATCAATTTAGCTAATCTTGTATATTTTCCTATCCGGCATATAGTTGTCTCTATGTCTCTATGTACTGGTTTGCCGTAAAACCTTAAAATTCTATGATTGTGTCTGTAAAGATTTTACCATTACTCCGGCAACTGTCTACAACATAGCATGGTTCTACGAAGAGTTAATTTGAGGCCACTGATATCGGAATTTTTCTTTGCTTTATCAGTTCATCTAGGTTGCTTACACAAGGACTGATGGGACTAAGAGTCACTGGTGTGTTGAACATGAAGACTAATGTTTGCAAAAGACAGGTCGATAATGAATAGCGTGAATAAGATTGCAAAATTGGGTTTAGTAAAGACATTCGTGAAAAGCCCACAGTGACTGGTTGCCTTCATACGTTTTCATGAATTCTGACTGACGTCTTGTTGGATAAGTTAATTCTAAATCAATGGTTCTCAATTCCGTGATTTCTCAGTGTCTTGCTGTGGTATTTGTGGAGAAGAGGTAGTGGGGGTGAAGTGGCACGTGGTGCTGTGTTGCATCTTCCCAATGGTGATTACGTGGAAGTTCTTTCTTTTAAGCAGCTTCTCGGTGTCACGGGTAGTTTTTTTTCACCGTTGTTGGAGAACCGTTAGGGGGGGGGGGGGCTGTTCGTCATGAGTATGGGCAATGAAGGTGTGTTCATGATTCTCTGGGGTGAAACTATAGGGCATACAGATAAGGGGGGGATGCAGATGAGAAGGATTGGTAAGTGGAATGGTATTGGTATGTTGCGATGGATGCTCCTTTTACAGTTTCCTGCTTCTGAGGTTTTGCGTCTCAGCTAATCATTCTAACTAAAGACTGCTGGTCGGGAACATTCCAGTTAGCAAATTAGTTTGGTTTCCAAAGTTATTTTGATTGCTGATGAGGAGTAAATGCCTGGGCGTCCTTATTTTTATTTATGGAAAATTATGATATGCACAATGACTGTCATTCTTCCTGTGCTTCCATGCTGCGTTTCTCGGCTTTTCAGAGTAATAGATTTTGAATACTGTGGGTTTTGTCGTTCTCATCCTGGCTGTTCAGTTTATTTTTTTTTTTTTTTTTTTTTATATAATTACTATGAAACACAGAATGATGCTCAGCAGTATTGTTAAACTGCCGACCTGAAAAAGTATTTTTTCTGTTTATGCAACCATCCCTGTCTTCACTGTCGTCATTATATTCACTAGCTTCACTGTTTGGTAACATTATTGGTTTAAACTCCCTCTACTCTGGGCGAGGGACATACCATGCCCGTGGCTGTTTCCTAATTATGCTAGAAAGGGATACGATACTCTGGGTCAAGAGTCTCATTCCATTCTCAGGAGAAGCGCTCCAGGAAAGGGGGAGAGAGACAGATGAATAGTTCAAGTTTTTTAATTTTGTTTCATATATATGAGTATGTGCGTTTATGTGAAATTATAAATAAATATTACCAAATTATCCACATGTGCTCGTGTATATATAAACGTGTGTGAGAATGTATACGTGTACATGTGTGTTGCTATGAGGTTATAATGACGTTATATCAATATATGTGTATGTATGTACACATATAGAAAGAAAAGGAGAATAGGGTTCTAGTAAACATCTTTCTTATAAACGTTTTGAAGGATAAATCTCCACCATCATTATAAGAAATAATGAACATAGGATAAAGTTAGATACAACAAGAAACGACAAAATAATAGTTCACAAAATAGGCCCAATAAATGGGTAATAGAATGGAAACAAAATGGAAAGGGCAGAAACATTATGAAAAAATATAAAACATGTACATAAAGGTCAGACATACCTAACAAGTAGGAAATCCTTTAAACACCTGGATGGCCGTATTGTTTAGTTTGGGTTTCATCTTGAGGATGTACAACGATTCTGATGAGAAGATTGTGGACTGAACTTTTTGTGGACTGAACTTTGAATTCATTGTGAGTGAGAGGGTGATCTGTGTGTAAATGCTGGCAGACAGCGGGAACAGATGGTCTGCAGATTTACCCATATGTTCAAGTATTCTAGGTCTGAACCATCGTGTAGGAATGCAATCAAAAGACAACTTAGGATCTCTAGTCTATCGAGGTTAAGTGCACCCACTTTCACAATTTGAAGAAATCAAACCTATATGAACTTGAAGATACACTCAAACAAAAGAAGCTCTGCATTGCAGCTGAGAAATCTAAGAGGAAGTTTGAGGGTGACCTCAAACTGGTACAAGAAACTGTTGCTGATCTGGAAGGTAACTTCAAAGAACTTGAAACGGCTGCAGAACGAAAAGTTAAGGAGATTGCAGCCATCACTGCCAAGTTTGAGGATGAACAGGCTCTTGTGTATAAGGATCAAGGAACTGCAAGCTCGTCTTGAGGAGAAAGTTGAGCATGAGCGTCAGGCCCGTGGTCTACAAAGCCTTGAATGTATGGTTTCATGAACTGTCAGAACTTGGCATGCGACTGGAAGGCGGACTGGAAGGCGAACTGGAGTCCAACCCTTAGCATGAAGGTACTCTTGCTATTCTCCGCTAGAAGCACAACGACGCCGTTGCCGAGATGTCTGAGTAAACTGACTACCTCAATACGATATAAGCTAGGTGGGAGAGAACATTAACGTGTAATAGTAATCATGGATGTCAAGAACAAAATTAGCTCATTGTTATTAGAATTTCAAGGTTACCTTCTGAATAAACTAATTGTATCTCATTTTCTCATAAAACAGGTTCGAAAAGAATAAGGAGACTATAAAGCGTGAGGCTGACGACGCAAAATGTTCCACGGATTCACTTGCTTGTGAAAAGGTAAAATGGTCTGATAAAATGGGCTTCACTGTTTCATTACTTATTAATGTGCATACATAGACATATGTATATCAAACAAACACATGTATGTAAATATATGTGTGCGTGTGTGTGCGTGTGTGTGTGTGTGTGTGTGTGTGTGTGTGTGTGTGTGTGTGTGTGTGTGTGTGTGTGTGTGTGCGTGTGCGTGTGCGTGTGCGTGTGCGTGTGCGTGTGCGTGTGCGTGTGCGTGCGTGCTGTCACCTTGGAGGCCTCTGGAACCTTGGCTGATGGCTCCAAAGACCTTACCTCGGGAGAAGTCTTTAGGACAAGTTCAGGATTGCTTAGCCTGGGCAGATGTAGATGTGGTGGCAGCTGGAGCTGTCACTATTGAGACCTCTGGAGCACGACGCTTTGCCTCTGGAAAACGAACTTTCTCCTTGCTCCTTATTACCAATACTTCTTTTACAAACTTGTATATTATACACTCTTTTGAAGATGCATCACGGGCTTCTTTGCAGTGATAACAGCAGACTGGACCTAGACCGGCTCCAAGCCCATAACGCTGGCAGTGGAAACACCGCCACACGGCTTTACCTTGAGATGTCTCGGGAAAAGACAATTCCTTTTGTAGTGATTGAGTGTTTTGTGAGGAGAACATGAAACTTGAGCCCCAGAAATGTCGCATATTTCACACAGACGGTCACTCTAAACTATCAGGCTACCATCTCACGCTGGGGTGATCCAAGGATTATGTTGACACACCTCAACCATCTTATGGTGCACTTCAAAAAATGTCAAGATCCATGATGGACATACCATCAAAGATCTTTACTGCAAGGTATTTTGAAATACTTTCAAATTTACCACATAAGATTTCCTGTCTCCCTCTCACCTAGTCTGGAAGCTCAGGAAGCATTTTGATTCCCATTTTTGACATGTGATATTCCAGAGAGATTGGCTAGGGGATTGTGTAGGTCGTCAGGGTGAGAGCCAGCTCTTTGTAAATTTGTAGAAATCATACAAATTTGAATTCTCCATTTCCTCACACCTCACCCGCAATGGAGTCCAATGAGGGAAACCTATAGATTGAAGCTCAAATGCACTCAACAGCCACAGGGGTAATGAGGAAATGTACAGTCGCGGGACCTATGCGATGCCGACT
>NC_061854.1:21300261-21307761 GCF_019202785.1 Penaeus chinensis
TTTCCCTCTAAAATATTTACTAATATTATATATCATCTGAAAGTGTTTCGCTTAAGGCCTATGCTGGAATTGGAATCATAAATGTTTCAGAAGCGCTTAGCATTAGCCTATAAAACGAGACGAGAAACAAAAGTAATAGATATAACCTTACCGGTCACAGCTCCCCCTTCCCTCTCTAAAATATTTTCTTCTATTTTACCTAACCATCTATTTATATATATCTATCTATTTACCTGTCAAGCTATCTATGCATCTTTCTGGATTCTACCTATATATATATATATTTACATACTAATCGCCTGTATAAACCATAGCAATTTCAGGGTAACCAAGGCTTTTAAAACGGTGGAAAATATGAATTGCAAAATTATAAAACTAGCATTTCAATAGGAAAATATAAGATGCAGAACTTAACATCACATATTTTTTCATCTTTATTTGATATATTATAGACGTAAGTTGAAAAAGGGTTTACCCCAAAAGAACCACGTTTTCCGTTTACTTACTGTAAAATAAGCGGCCCACCTCACCACGTTTTAATCAAGGAATTCGGGCAATTTACAAAACTACAACGTGGCATTGATCTGTTCTGAACACGCTTTACTTTACAGTTGGTCCAGAGGCTGCCTGGTGAGTCTGTCTACTAAAATTTCACGGTTAATCCTCCGGGCATGCACACAAACGAGTCAACAAATAAACTGAATCCAGGCGGCAGTGCCCCCCCCCCCCCCCCGACCCCACTTCTCACACGGCGCGCGCCGCCCTGCAAATAAGCCAGTAAGTGAATTAAAGCTTATGTTTTTTTTTTTTTTTTTTTTTTCTAAAGTGTGGTGATTTCATTTCACTTTTTTTAGAAGTTCGCCACTCTCGCATACTAGGCAAGAGAGACTGAGAAAAGTACAAAATGATTTGTTTTGTTTTTCCTGGTAAGTAATCTTTCTCGATGGTTAGTTATTTAAGAAAGGATATTAAGGACTGGTAAATTGTGAACAAAGAAAATTAATATAATGCTGTACAGCGTTTGTAGAGAACTTGTAAATTGAAACCACCAAATTTTTCGAATGATAGATAAACTGAAAGCAGCAATTAGTCATGACATGACTGTTACTGTACGTGTCGTGCCTCGGTCCATGCGTACCGCTTATCGATGAAGCTTGATTCGATGAGATGAAAAATACATATTAATAAGATCTTAAGCAAAACTTATCAGATTAGTTTCTACTATTCATAGTAAATAACCCACATAACCCTCAGATGATTGATTTCAAATATTGTTTATGCTGTTTGACTGATAATTAGGTGCAACATTATACTTGACAGCAAATAAAGCAAAGAGCGATTCTCACACTTAGAGCCATGCATAAATGTCATACCCGATCATCAGGCATTTGCAGACATAACCTGCCACACAAACAAAGATTGAGACAAACAGAATATCGTTGTTTTGTTTTTGTGTGTATGAATTTCATGTTTTCACAGTAATGCCAAACCTCAGCGTTATTCAATCCAATCAAACTTGCTTCTATTTTCGAGTTTATACAGAAAATCACGTACAGTATAAAACAAAACACAAGAAAAATGACCAAACCACATGGTTCATCTGAAAACAAAGATGACCTCAGGGTTCTTATGCCAATAGTCAGCAAACTAGTGACCTTGAATGGTCTTTTTCAAACCTCGGTGTGATGATGCTGGGTATAGAGTTAGCTTTCGATTTATGCCTGGTAGTCTTTGAAATCCTTGCGTTGCTTTGTGCAGTTCTATGGCATTTTAATGAATACTTATTAGTAAATCCTTTATGATTACTTAATTGCCAGAATTGAAGTGATTCGTAATGTCATTTAAGGTGCCTATAGGTAAATCAAAGATGTGTTAGCGTTTAAGTTAAGGTAAATTTTGTTGCTCAGTACTTTAAAGGCTCGAGTTGCTGTTGATAAATACGTAAGGAATCAAGTTTACACGCAAATAAATATATACATTCTACATACATATGTGTGTGTGTGTGTGTGTGTGTGTGTGTGTGTGTATGTGTATGTGTGTGTGTGGGGGGGGGGTGCGTGCGTGCGTGCATGCGTGCGTAATAGATGCGTGCGTCAGCCGCTTACAGTCAGTGATCTACAACCCTATGAGTTGCCAAACCAAAACATAAAACTTGCCGCCAAGTATGCATGGTTGATATTAAGTATTTGTCATTGTTAAAATAATAAATATAGCTTCTGTGAACTTAGATAAAATGACAGGGTATGACAACACCGCCTTTACAGAGTTACATTACATTTTGACAAAACAAAGTTATCTTAAATTTGCTACAGTCTATTCTATACTCAGACTCCCAATCATACCAGATGTTATACTCACAAATTATTGTTATTATTATTACAGTTGTTTTTGTTATTATAATTTTATTATTTCTATCATTATCCGTATTTCACCTATTATTATTATTATTATTATTATTATTATTATTATTATTATTATTATAGTTGTTTTTGTTGTTATTAATATAATTATCACTTTTATTATTATAATTATTATAAACAGATAGACAACTGGGAAGCTCGTCCCGAAACTATTTTCCTACAAAATAACACATATATTTTGAGGCCTATAGATAACGCCTTCTTGCATAAACATGATAATATATATAATTACATATTTATGTACATTGTTTCGCATTTGTAATCAGGAATATATGCATCGAAATTTGTAGACAGCTAGACAATTAGAAACATTTCTTTAAAACAATAATAATAATATAAGGTCTTGTTCTCCTTTCAGGCCTATATTTGACAGTGACAGTTTGTGGCAGAATAATTTCGCGCTCTACATTACGCATGAGCAAGTGTCAGGGGATTGACTATCATTAAACTTATACGAGTATACCAACGAAAGTAATGCAAAATGTAGTATCCCTTTCGCACTAGCTACCATGATGAAAAGAAATAGTTGCGCGTGTAGGTAAAGGTCAGATCTGAACTGGATTGATTTTTTTTTTTTTTTTTTTTTTTTTACTATTGTGGATTCCAAGCGAAGGTCAACGACAGAGTCGATGATGAAGTAACTAACTCTACCATAGGAACAGCGTTGATTTCTGTTACTATGGCCAAATAATGTGTATTGCGTGTGTTTATGTACGGTTAAAACATGTTATTGCGCACTATTCTGTCGTGAAGAAAATAATCGATAGCTTGTGATACTAATTTATGGGTATTTGTTATTGGATTGATTCAATGGCCGATATGTTTCGTAAATGTTGATTTTAGAGATACAATATGTAAGAATTTCCTAAAACAACTAATCGTATTGATGAGAAAGATGAAAACAATCCAAATCGAAAATGTTAACATCTTTAACAATGTTTTCACAGTTAGTGGTAGGATCACCAGCATGCTATTAGAAGCATCATCACCATTATCACTACAAGTAATAAACTTCAGATGTCTTAAAATCATCCTCTTCGAAATATATTGATATGGCCTTTGTTCATGGAAATACACATATACACTCTTAACACACATAAATATAGATAGACTGATAGGCAAATAGATAGGTTGATAGAGAGATAGGTAGGTAGTTGAATACATCATATTGGTAATTATTTTGTGGAGAAGAAAACAATCCTTCAAAAGTTTTTATCACAGGGTATGATACGACTAATAACAAAGTATGGACCTTCAGATTTTTTTCTGTTGCAAATATTTCTCGCCTAGGCACGCCGACTTTGAAAAGGTGTTCTCCCCGAAGCAACTTTTGGATCTTATAATCAGGTACACACATGCATGGTATGAAATTAATAATAGTATAAAATATAAACCCAGAAAAATTCTAGTAATTTGGAAATCATTCTCTAAGAAAATATTTATCTCTTATTGTTGCTAGGAGACCAACTTTGTAAAGGTGCTGTGCCCGCGAGCCAAGCAGCTGTTGCGTCTTCTGCACGATGGCGAGGCTTCTGCTTACGGGGCTGCGCACTTTTTCCTCCAAAATCTCACCTCAGCAGTTCCAGAGGGTCACCCCCCTTTGGCAAAATGTCCCAAGATACCTGAGCACCACACAGAGCCTTTCAGCAGGTGAGGTCATTACGTTAATTAAAAGTAAATTAAGAAATTAAGAAGAGAACGAGTGGCCTTCGACAATTGGACCAGATTTAGCTTTTTGTTGTTAGGCTATTTGTCTGTTTGATTCTTATTTTTTGCACGTCAGTACTTTACTCCAGGCCAGTGGCATTGACATTTGGACCGCTTGATCTAAGTCTACATTTTCTAAGAAAAATATCAGTTGTTGTGATCAACTTCAGGAATTCTGATATTTTATGTAAAGCAATTGATGGGAAGCTGTGGACGTTTTCCTTAAAAAAGTAATGTGATTTGTAAACTGGTTTCACTTAATTCCATTACCCATTTCTGTAAACTTACATTTCGTTGTAGGATGGAAATGAGAGAGTATTGAAGACTCAAGAAATATATGACATTTTATATATAGATTCGAAGTATCATATTAGTTTAGTTTATCCTCTTCATATTGGATCCAAAATTTGATCAATCATAGTGATATTTCATTCTTATTTTTACAAAATGCCTTGCAGTAAAAGAAATGCATATAAAAATGACCTGTAAGTTATTTTTTGACATTGTACAAAGCTAATAACTTGAGTGGATTGATTTAGTATGGTAGCACTTTATTGTCATTTATAGCTTGTTTACTTTTTTCCCTTTGCTCAGAGAAAGATCCCTTACCCAGTATGTAAAGTTATAAATGTTTAAATGCAAATTATTTCATCATTTTATCAAATAACTCGACAGGTTTTAGAAACAACTTTTAGAAATCTACAGTTAGTTTTATCTCTAGGGACGAACTGAGCAAACTTTATCAGGATGTCCGAGATATCTGGATCTCCATTACCTCTTTCATTGTATGGAAGGTGTATAGAGCTGTTAACATGACATTATCATATTTGGTCAAGAGGAAGAAAGTGAAAATTTGTTAATAATCTCAAACTGAAATTATTGCATTAGTAATAAAATATATCCTTGCAATATAGTTAAGCACATTATAACAAAAGAATGAAAGTTACTTGTAATCTTTTTAGTGTCAGAATGGTAATAATGTGAATAATATCTAGTTTTCTTGATTATGAATACAAAGTCTGCAGCAAGTCATTTTAGAATAAGTTTTTTTTAATTCTTGTGCATTCTCACCTGTGTAATAATTTTTAGATATGGTAATCAATTAGCCTTTTAGGGGGCCGCCGTGGTACAGTGGTAACAAGCGCGGCTGTGGGCTGAAGCGTCCGCAAGCACACGGGTTTGAATCCCAGCCACGGTCTGAGGATAGGAAGGGCATCCACTCGGGTTAATGGTCTCCACCACGCCAATTCCTGCCTGTCCTTTCACAGGACAGGTTCGTCCTAGTCCTTGATCAAAAAGGGAGTTTTGTGACGTTAAACCGAAATCGAATGATCAATTAGCCTTTTACAAATCAAGTATCATTTGCTAGATTACTACAGCTCCCTTCCATTGTTTATGGTTCATCTTTCTTACATAAAAAGAGTATTTGTATTTCTTCCTTTTTTCTTTTCTTTAACATTTTCATTTCATTTTTCCCTTCCCTTTCCTTTTCTTTCTTTTCTTTTCACATCTTGTAACAAAGTTGCAGTATTTATACAAGAAATATCAGTAATGGGGAGAGGTTGATTCAATTGTATTTCTCAAGGAAGGATAGTAATTAGGTTTGTTATGTATATGTAAATGATTAATGTGCTAGGTCTTGAATAGAAATCATAATAATATTGATAATATATAAATATCCGTGTTCATAAATTGATTATAAAGTTTTATAGAGTGCTAAGCAACATTCGATAGACTAAATATTGCTGGGTAAATAAAGGGTATAGGTGTTATTTCTACTGTTTACTGAAGAAATTTATTATGAAATTTACAAAATCAGAACAAAATTCAGTCAAAGCCAAAAGCTTGATTTTTTTTATCTCAAAAATGCCAGGATGGCAAAGATACATTCCATGTCCAATGTGAATTCATACAAGTCATTGTATTTACACTTAGCTCTTATTTTTCTCTCTCTTTTTTGGTAATAGTATTACAATAATAATAATGTCAGTTATGATAATAATGACAGTAATATTAACAGCATTTAAAAAAATATATATCCTGAAAACTCGACGGAAGGAAAGTCCGTCCGTTGAGATCATATAGTCCTACTAAGTGACTCGCTTTTGGAGCTATCTATGTGCAAATAAAATTTACAAAACAAAACTACAGTGAACAGTAAAATTAACCAGTGGCAATCAGTTAAAATTATATGTTTATATTTTAAACAGATCTGTTTTTCTTTCTTCTAATCTTTCATTAGATAAAGAAAATTAAATACTTTTACAATTTAGGCCTTAGTCATTTGCACAACCTTGTACTTCTTCCTCAAAATTGTTCATCTCAAAATTTACTTCAGATGTGTAAGGTTTCTTGTAGAAGGTGTCACTATTGTTTGTATTAAATTCAGGATTATTTACCTTGTGATTGAAAGTGATAGGCAACTTTTTTGTTTGTTTGTTTGTTTTCTTATCTCTGAAGTTTTCTTTTTACACAGCTTCAGCATTTGTGAGCAAGAAGTAAGGTTCATAAGGTGTGCCAAGTTTCCTTGTTAGATATTAGTGTGTATTTACTTTTCATCATTATTCTTTTGCCTATGTAGAAATAATATTTCCCTTGGTGAAGAACAGTAAAAAGGGTTACATTTTAGGTCACAGTGCAAAGATATGCCAGCCAGAGAAAGATATTTTCCCGTTTGATATAATCTGTTATCACTAAGGAATGGATAATAAAAAAAAAAACTTTTGCTTTTCCTTTCATAGTTCGCAAATTCACCGAGAAGCATGAGTGGGTGGACATGGATGGCAAAATAGGTACTGTTGGCATCACAGACTATGCTCAGGTAAGTCTATTTTATGCATTTACATATCACTTTTCTTTTTAATAAGATAAAATAAAATAATACATGTCTAATTAACCTGAAACAGCAAGTTGTAACCAGAGTACATTTTTAAGGAATATGAAAAAAAAAATGTTTAAAGGAATGAGCAAAATATTATTCTCCCTCAACAGGAAGCCCTTGGGGATATTGTGTATGCTCAGCTCCCAGAGGTTGACTCTGAATATGAACAAATGGGTAAATATCTTTGTTAGAGTTCACTGCAGTCTTCAATTCATTATTTAGCTAATTAAAATTAAGGTATTTCATGATAGAGTGAGATTTAGTGAATCTACTGGACTTACAGACTTTGTATATTATGTTATGCTTTTTTATCTCTTTAAGAAGCATTACATGACCAGTTAGTTGGAAAAATAATATACATCTCATCGTACTTGCAAGAGATTAGATTACACTGATAACTGCTGTAACAGTGGAGGTCTTTCTCTCTCTCTCTCTCTCTTTTGAGTTTGTAAATAAGGTTTCTTAATTATTTTGTTTTATGTTTTTTTTCTT
>NC_061854.1:21320261-21325261 GCF_019202785.1 Penaeus chinensis
TAAGGATTAGGGGATCTAACACAAAAGTTAAGGCTTTTAATTCATTAATACTTTAATATTTGTATACTTAATTTTTTCCTGTCACTGTATACCCTCTAATAAGTGCTATAGCATAATATTTTTTACCTGGTGACTGAAGTTTTCACTTTATTCTTTGTAATACCTTTTTTCACAGTGAAAATGGTTGTGTAATTAAGTGTAAATAAAAGAGTTATTGACTGTCTGGTGTATTATTCCCTTCCTATCACTTTCGAACTTCACAGTTTATGTAGCAATCTCTTATTAATATACAATAAACCCTATGATGTGTAGTGAATTGTACTCATTTGTTCATTTTGTATTGTTTTTTAGGCAATGGAAGATTTGTTTTAATAGTCAAAATATTGTTGTAGATGCTCACTAGTTTAAAGTTCACATTCATATTATACATATCACAATTTTAAAACAGAGAAAATGATTAGATTCAAGTGAAATTGAGATGGTTTAATGTGTAAAGTTTTTATTCTGATTATTGAAAAACATATGTGCAGACTTTGACCCTGGTGGTGCTACTAAATACAATTTAGTAAAGTTATGCATTATACCATGGAAAATAAGAAATCTTTAATGCAAACCTTAATATTATTGAACTAATTGGTTTTGTTACCCTACTATGGGATAATTTACTGCTAAAGGATCCTCATTTAATTCAGTTTACAATCCAGTAACCAAATGAGACATTCATAGTAAAATTTCCATGACATGTACCCTACAAAAGATACATATATCAACAACATTGCATTCTGTATGCATACTTTACCTGTTTAAATTTGTCTTTTTGCAATTCTAGAGGTTTGTGTGAATATTAGATTTTCAAATAATGGAGACATGTAATAGTTACGGGAGTGTTAGGTAATGCATTAAATGTAGTTTTTGGTAAGGTACATATAACCATGTAGCTCCACTTCCATTTAGCCTGCTAAACCCCAAAATTAAAATATTCTGAGGGCTTGGATCTGGATGCTTTACTGCCTGCACATGGCCCAAGAGACAGGCATTAGGTTTACTTGAGCAGCCACTTTGATAAGTGCAACTTATAGGTCAGGCACACATGAACACTAGTGTGCAATGATAAAATACCATCCCTCCCCTTTACAAAGTTATTTTCTCTTTTTCTACATAAGCAATTTTAGCATTTTTGCCATATTCAAATGTCTGTCTGTCATATGAATTACATTATGTTAACAAACTGTTTTCTTTGCACAGACTCCATATTGACTCATAACTCAGTGCAATAATAACACTAAGTAACCTTTTGCTATTTGTGTAATTTTTTTTTATTATTAAGTAATATTCAATTTTCTATAATAAAACTTGTGCTGCTAGTCATGGTAGGCAGGAATAGGATCCTGAGAATGGAAATTGTGTCCTCACTGGAGTTGGTACTCTTCAGTTACGGCTCACAGATCGTATATTCCATATTCATTTATTGATGGAAAAAATGCAAAAGTACCTTCCTAAATGCTCACTGAGTCTAATCACCTTCCAAGAGCTTTGTGCACTCGTGGTGAGTCATTCCTGTCACCCCAGTCTTCACCCATTTCATGATGGGATGGTCACATCGTCCAGATCGAAGGGGTTAATGGTAAGGAATTCTTTGTTATTATTCATGAAAGTGGAGAATTTTGGTTTTACTAGTAAATATAAGAATATTAAGTAAAGTACACAAATAATTGTTATATCTGATATATATAGCTATATCTGATATTTCAAGGCACACATATTGGCTAAACATAATGA
This sequence comes from Penaeus chinensis, assembly GCF_019202785.1. Classification (NCBI taxonomy): domain Eukaryota; kingdom Metazoa; phylum Arthropoda; class Malacostraca; order Decapoda; family Penaeidae; genus Penaeus; species Penaeus chinensis. The sequence goes on from NC_061854.1 coordinate 21,322,041, forward strand.
CATTATTAGCTTCATCCCACATATGACATAGTCAGACTTTGGAATATTTTATAGTGTTATTTCAGTATACTTACAACCCACCCAATCCCTTGCCCACTGTTGTTGTGGTGGGGTTTAGGAGACGGAGACTGAGACCCAATGCTGGGGATCCCCTCTACCAAGCACAGTAGCTACTTTAAGAGGATCAGAGTTGGGGTTATTGTGGATATGGAGGATGAAGGCAGGATGAGGAGCATGTTTACCTAATAGCTTGTTTCAGATTGTATGGCAAAAATTAGCTGTTAATTGACTAGTGTTGCTTCTCTTGTAGTGATAGTTGCTCCAGGCTGCATGCTTCAACCGAAGCACCTTAGCACATTCAAGGTTCCACCATGGAACACATTTGGATGTGTATGGTCGAGAGGTTTGAGGGATGGTTGTATAGTCAGCATTTAGATATTGACTGTGAAGTATAGAAGCATGTCTGAAGTGGAAGAGAAGGATGATGGGGGAAGATCAAGAGTAGAGAGAGAAGTAAATGTTCACCAGTCAGTTCTGTCAAAGCACCAGCAAGGGGAGTGAGGAAGTGAGACATAGAAAAGGAAACCAAAGAGAAAAATCAAGGCATGAAAAGGATTGGGTGTACTTGTCAAAGTGAGTGGAACGGTCTGAAATTAGGAGGACAAGGTCCAGTATTTAAGATAGGTTCTAAGGAGCAATCTCGGATAGAGATAGTGGAGTCACCCCAAAGAGTATGGCGATAATTAAAATCTCCAAATATCAGTAAAAGTAAGGTTTCAAAGGCTATGAAGTCAATAGGAAGGGAGGGATAGTAGATTGTTATCCATCGGAGAAGAAAAATGCGAAATCGATTCCACCTAGCTGGGCTAAACAGAGTATCCAAAAGGTCTGTAGAGCTGTGAATTGTAGAGGGACGAGGCCGGGAGGAAGAGGGAGTGGTGTGGAGTGAGGTAGTGCTGTGAGGGAGAGAGCAATAAGCTTGAAGAGTTGTAATAAGGCAAGAGGATGTAGGAAATGAAGATGATTGGGCAGGAGATGGGGTCGAGGATAATGAGGTTGAGGGGGGGTGTATTCTGGAGTTTGTTATAATCTGGGTAGGTGATTCAGATGGGTAAAGTTGACAGCAAGTGTCGACGAGGGGGGTGTAGTACCAATGGTCGTAGCCGTGATCAAAGGAGAGTCAGGGGTCGGTAAATCAGAGGAGTTAGATTTAGGGGGGCTAGGTGATATAGGGTCAAGCCTCATTGCCCCTAATAAGAGTTCAAAATCTTCATTACTGGCCATGGTATGCATGAAATCTATGGGGAAGGTAAAAGGTCCACCCTCAGGGTCCCCATGAGGGGTGAGAGCATGACAGTTAATCAAGAGGATACTGTGCCCATGGTTCCCTGATGTCGTCCATGACTGGCACAAAGTCAGCCTTTCATCCTTTCAAGACGGCTCCAACACCTTAGGAATTGGACAAGGGAAGATAAGGAAAATGAAAGCAGGAGAAAAGACCGGGAAAAAATAGTTAAGCCGAGAGTTGAGGTCATAGGTAGAGGTGATTTACATTGGATCTCAGTCTCCATTTCCATCCATCAAGGGATTGGGGGGTCATCTCTACACAAACATTCTATATTTTCTTCTGATACGTAGCACTTGTCTGACATTAGCGCAGAGTTTTTCCAAGTAATTGTTATCATTTCAGTCTAACTTTCTGGAATCCGTGCATTTGCCTTATGCATCCAAATAAATGTTCTAGACTATCCCGGTTTAATCTTGTAGGTAAATGCTATACATTAAAAAGATCATGAAGCACTTTGCAGTTATATCATTATAGACCGAGAGAACAAAAGCTCACCTTTCCGTGTAATTATATTGTCACAATTCAATTCCAAAAAACAATATTTACTGCAGGATAGATGACCCCCCTCTCTCTCAGTATGCAAACATGACCGACAGGAAGACAGGAAGAGGAGGAGGAGGAGTGGAAAAAAGATGAAAAGGAAGATAAATAAAATGAGGAGAATAAAGAGGAAGAAAAAGAGGAAAAGGATAAGAAGAAAGATTAGGTACATGAAGAGGAGGAAAAGGTATAATGAGAGTGAAGGGTGAAAGAAAAACGGGAAAAAGTAGGAGAAAAGGAATGATAAAATATAAGTGGAGTAAGGAGATACAGAAATACAAGAAGCACAAGACTATTTGATTGAGTCAGCCTATGGAAGTATTGTCCTATATGACACAGTAAGACATAAATAAAAATGTAATTCTAGTACATTACTACTCACTGTTGAGTGAAGAGGACTTTTTCACCCTACAGGCCTACTTATTATGTCAGTATTCGAATAAACATTATGTACGTAAGTGCCATTTTTTCACTGTTAAACCCACTTACAAATAATTAATAGGCTTTTTTTAAACAAAATGAAGCATGAAACTTAGAATATATATATGCCGGCATTAGGGACTAATGTAGGTAACTACGGCACCGTCGGCAGGAGAAAATAAAACTGTTAAGGCTGAAATTAATTGACTAATTTATCAGGGAGGATTCCACCAATATGAGGACATGGACATCAGCGAAAAGGAAGACAAATCGCACTGCTGACTAATCAATCTGATGGCCTGTTCCCCACTAATGATAGAAGAAGGCATTGTTGGTGTATCCCCTTGATATATTTATTGAGACATTTGTTGAGACGTTTCGTGACATTGGCACATGTCTGACCAAATGTACCACTTATCAGAGAATGCAAGAATAGCATAGGTAGTGAGAGGACTGGCGTGGACCAATTTACAGGGAAGAGCGTTTGCCTTGTTAAAGCCGGCAGTTAAGAGGGTGAAGGGGGCAACGGAGAGAGTAGACTGCATCAGTGTGGGGCAGGTTGAGAATAAGCAGATAAGAAGTCTTTCTTAAATAAGTCATGGTAAGGAAGAATACCTGAATAACGCAATGTAAGAAATCGATCTCTCCATCCACATATTCGGTTCACGTCTGTCGGAAAATCCGTGAAGACGAGTCACGTGTTCCCAAGCAGACGTCGTCAGCATACCTCAGCCAAACAGAAGGAATATGGAAGGGAGAAGCTCAGACTCGAAGTACTCCATGGACAAGTTGGCCAGGACTGGCGAGAGGAGAGCCCACGGTATTGCCTAAGGTCTTGAAGTAGAAGCGACCCTCAAAGGAAAAAAAAAAAAAAAAATTGGCAGAGGGAAAAGAGGAGCCTCGAGGAGGAGCT
>NC_061854.1:21342761-21345261 GCF_019202785.1 Penaeus chinensis
AGGGAGGGAGGGACTGGTAAAAAACAATAATAGACCGGTACGACGGCTTGACTTTTTATACACCACAAATAAATGAACACACGATACGTGAACTGGAACGGTGCCTGAGCGTGGAGTGGACTGGGCCAGGCTCTTGGGTTAGCGTTCACGGTGTGACCTCAGGAGTTGTTCTGTCGGGTCGGATTAGGTCGACCTAAATTGTTATCTTGGTTCCCGCCGGGGCGCTGGTTTTGGAACCCACGTGGCGCCATCTTGAGCTAATGGCACATATATGATTATGCTTATATACCCCCATAGAGAGAGAGGGAAGGATAGAGAGAGAGAGAGAGAGAGAGAGTGTGTGTGTGTGTGTGTGTGTGTGTGTGTGTGTGTGTGTGTGTGTGTGTGTGTGTGTGTGTGTGTGTGTGCGCGCATGTGCATATAGAAAGATAAATAGATTGATATTGTATATAGATGGAGATGATTGTAAGCATCGTTGTCTATATAATTATAATTTGCCTTCTTATGGAAAATTAAGCTTACGTATGTATAAAGTAGGGCATTACTTCGTCATTTTTAATCATTTATGAGAGAAAGACTGCTATTAGCGAATTTCAGTAAATAAAATCCAAAAAGACAGGGTTCAAGTACAGACAATAATCCGGACAAAAAATATAGAATCGATAAATTAGATAGGAGCGGATGACGTCATTTCAGAATATGAGCACAGAAAGGTTGGTTGTTTTCGTTCACGTTTTGGCTCTCTGGCGGGTTCAGAAGTTTTTAAGTTTTGATCACCCGTATTCACGCCGAAGCTCCCAGAACTCTGTGGAGCATTTTGCGAGAAGGTTTTAGTATCATATGTTACTTTTAGAAATCACTTAATATGGTGTCAGAGGGCCGGATACTCAAAAGAGCCTTAAAGCGCGCTCGAGGTCTTTACCGTCCCTGGGCGACCTAAGTCACGCCCAGGCTAAGGCCTTCATCACCTACGCGTCGGATCTTCAGTGGCTAATCACAACTGGTGTTTTAGGCGGTTCTAAGAGAATCTTGACCAGTCACAAGCCCTAAATGCTCATCAGAAGAGTTGTTTGTAAACATCATGCTCTGTCCAACCCGTGACATAATGAAACTTTTAAATAATATCTTTCCAAAATTAGTAAAGCAGGGAAAACATATGCTAGATACTTTATATATAAAAGATGACCTTGCATAAGTATTGTAAAATATAGGAATGAAGTATTGTCTCCTCGAGAGGTTGGGTAATATTACAAGGTATTTTTTGCATGCCTTGAATGTCCTACCTTTTGCCAATTTAACAGATAATATTTAGAATAAGTTTTGAAGACAGTTATATGTGTACCTCTTTTTTCTCTGTATCTTCATGATGCCCACCCATCCCCCTCAAACGATAGTAATGTTGAAACTATTGATATTAAAACATTGCATCCGAGGCTAAGGCAGTACTTATGTTAGTTATAGTGTAATGCATTGTTTACAAATACAGCACTTAGATTGCAGTGAGATACATGCCTACTGGCAAAAGCAGTGCACAGTGTTATATTGGAATATCACACTTGCTGCCTCATTTGTTAGTCCACTGTATTTGAGGAAAACAACGTGTAAGGTTGTAGTACTTATTTTAAGGCTAAAAATAATAATTTATTGTTTGCCGTAACCCGCTAGGGCTGCTACCCCCTTACTCAACGGCTCAACGGCGCGTAACGCGTTGATTATCTGGCCCCAGACGAAATCTCTCGTCTGAAGTTCACTGCCTTGACTTCCATCCGGAAGTTAAATAAATTCTTTGGGAAAGGGTCTAGCTGAAGGAGAAATAGTATATCAATCAACAAGATTATTAGATGGATGTAAAAAGTCATTGTCATTTATTATGGAAACGGTTATATTAAATGGAGATTGATGTTACAGAGAGAACATAGTTTATTTGTTTATGGTTAAAACAATAAATACAGTCTATAAATATCCAATGTACATTTGTATTCTCAGTGTATGTTGTATATTACGATTGTTTGCCTAACGGATACTAACATGAAACATGAAAAATATAGTAATATTCCACATGATTTGATTGACACGCAGCACACTTTCCACTCAAATGCCTGAGTCATGCCTAGGTTCGTTTGGGTTATGTTGCGCTAGGCATCTTGTCAAACGATGTGCTCAAACTCCGTCATCAGCTCCCCTGTACTTTTGCTTTCTTATTTGGATAACACCAATGAAGAACCTCAGGTGGTGAAACCCACTAGGAAAGTCGAAAGCGAAATCGTTACTCGCCGATAAAGTTCTTGTTCGTGTATAGGGAGAGATAGTCATGTCAGATACGACCTCTCTTCCGTTCTGCATTCACTTGTTTAACACACATACATACATGTAAGTATGATTTACGTACATATTTACGTTTGTAGGTATGTAGATATATATTGTTTTTACACATGTACATGTATGTAAAATATGAAATGGTAAAATTTCACTTTTACACGTGCTGAATTATTAAATGCCA
>NC_061854.1:21350261-21357761 GCF_019202785.1 Penaeus chinensis
CTGACTTTCAGACTTTCTTTATTCAGATCATTTATTCGCTGAAGGGAACAATGTCATCTGCAAATTTTAGATTGTTTAAGTATTCGTCTCCTATTTTGACACCCTTTCCATTCCATTCTAGCTTCTTGAATATTTCCTTAAGGCAAGCTGTAAACAGTTTTTGTGAGATGGTATCGCTCTGTCTAACACCTTTTTAACTGGTATTTTATCGGTTTCCGTGTGGAGCTTGATGGTTGCTGTCCCATCTCTGTATATATATCTACTCCCTGTCGTCGAATAGCTTCTAGTACTGCTGGTGTGTGTACAGAGTCAAATGGTTCATATATGTATATATATGTGTGTGTGTGTGTGTGTGTGTGTGTGTGTGTGTGTGTGTGTGTGTGTGTGTGTGTTATATATATATATATATATATATATATATATATATATATATATATATATATATATATATATATAAGCACATACATGTAACCCTTTATATTGGATGAGAGAGATCACGTGAGAGGTCTTCCAACCTGCAGAGACGGACATAAGGTCTGTATCATATTATCAATGCCGTTGCCCAATGACTGTTGTCCTGAGCAACTCGACGTAACTTTCCACAGAGAGGATGCTTTTGTTAATTCCCTTTTCATGAAGCAGAGTGGAAAACGGGTAAATGTTTTCGTCTTTTTATACTGTACTTTCAATTTTTTTCGGATATCAATAAGCTGGCTAAAAGAGATCATCAAGCAATGCGTGTCCAGAATACCTGGCATATCATTCATCTCATTCATCATTGCTTGCATGCTTGTTATATGACCATGCTGGTTTAGGTGACAGAATAGCATTACATGCATTGCGTGCAATAGATAAACATATCAAGGATCTTAACTTTGGTTTCGTCATGGGAAACTAGTTCTGTTGACTTCATCATGCAATCATGCAGAATGACATTACCTGGCTCACCATAACACGTGCCTTTGCAGTGTTCCGATGAAGGCTGAGTCTTGCGGCTAAGTTATCGCTCCATTACAAGTCACCTTGGTTCGCTCTTCTGGCAGGCGCGATACGAACGTCCAGTAGGCTATATTTTCTCAAACTGGCAGGCAGTTGCGATGTTCTGTTTGTGTCACATAGCATGCCCATACACAAACACACGCATACAATAATACATGTACCTATATTTATTCATATTCATCCACACACACACACACACACACACACACACACACACACACACACACACACACACACACACACACACACACACACACACACACACACATCTCTTTATATATATATGTGTGTGCGTGTGTGTGTGTATGTGTGTATGTGTGTATGTGTGTGTGTGTGTGCGTGTGTGTGTGTGTGTGTGTGTGTGTGTGTGTGTGTGTGTGTGTGTTATGTGTAGATGTGTATATATATATATTTATATATACACATATATATATATATATATATATATATATATATATATATATGCACACACACACACACACACACACACACGTGTGTGTGTGTGTGTATGTATATGTGTATACATACATACATACATACACATATATACATATACACGCATACTTTAACAGGAAAAGTGACACGAACATCATTTTGTATCCTTCAAACATTTCGAAGTTATTACCTTCATCATCAGTGCTTAAACAGATAAAAGAAGAATTACAACATATTGTAAAAGTGGTTCCTAATAATGTAAAGGTTATACAGGTAGTCTAAAGGAGGATCATTTAAGGAAATAAAATGATGTTTGTAGGTACGTTGGTATCACTTTTCCTGTTGAAGTATGTGTGTGTATATGTATATTTGTGTGTGTGTGTGTGTGTGTGTGTGTGTGTGTGTGTGTGTGTGTAATGTATGTATATGTGTGTGTGTGTATATATGTGTGTGTGTGTGTGTGTGTGTGTAATGTATGTATATGTGTGTTTGTATATATATGTGTGTGTGTGTCTGTCTGTGCAATCGTATGAAATTAAACAACCAAGAGTTATCTATCTATATCAGTGCATGCAGTCAAGATAAGAATCCATCACATGTGCATTTATCATTGTGATAATTTTTTCCTAGCAACTCAAACGAAAAACAGATGAACCTTGGTGGATTTCGTCACAAATTTTATTTTTTTACGTCATTTTTTATGGTGTTTTGAGGGTCATGGTAGTTTATTAATAAGAATAAACAATCTGTATTTCGTGACTGAGGATAGCTGGTGTGCTTTAATACGACCAGGAATGTTACTAAGAAAAATTACATGTCTTTATAATGATCACGTAGAAACGTGTTTAAAAATTCACTTTGTTGTGGGATGATGTTGATGAACTTATAACACGCACCCATGTATGCACATGAATGCATAAGAATAGACCCGACGTAACAAAGCCATCAACTCCAGAGCTCCTTGAATGGATGCATATGGTTGAGTGTTTATCCTGTCAGTCATGACAGAGGTTCGTATTATCGCAGCGTCTACACTATCGTCAAGGACAGATTGTCGTTGCTATTTTTTTTTTTTTTTTTTTAAGCGAGGAAAATCAGTGCATCGTAATTTCTCCAGCTGATTGCAGTGATATTTATCAACAGGGTACATTAAGTCGCCAGTTGCGAAAGAGTCGCGTTCGTAATGTCCAGTAACATTAATTCATCGGAAGAGTTTCTACCTTCATGAAGTTATTGGCAAAATTCGTCTTTAAGTTTTCTACGAGTAAGTCTAGCCTTATTTTGTTTTTTAAAGTTGAATTTGACAGATTGGTAATGATTGACCTATATAGACAGGCTGGTTATTACAATCATTTGAATCAGAATGATGTTACTCAGCCATGCTGCGTTGAGCCAGTCACTGCCAGCCTAACAAGTGCATCCTTGTTTCGTTAGAAATACGGCAAAAAAAATGTGTTAGTTTAAAGGTGTTTGATGCAGCTTCAATTGATCTGGATTTACTTTTTGTTTATCTTTTGTCGCAATATATTTACGGATCTAAGAAAACCATTCTTGATGAATATGAATTAGATGCAACTATTTTTTTTTAGGTGCACGTAACCCAAGTTCCATAAATGAATGATTAACCTCAAATTTCGTGGTTCCTTTTATGAAGGCATTATACTACATCTATCAGTGGCCATATCACATTTGTGTGATTTTTGTTTCTCATGTAAGCCTTCCTGAAGATGAATGGCAAAGGTTCCATGGCGGTTTCACTTCTACATTTACAATCTACTATATGTCTTGGGAAATTGATAGTGTGGTAGTGTCCAGGTGCTAATGACCTGTCAGTTTACCGTCACGGATCCTTCTGCGAGATCCAGCGTAAACCGCTACTCGTTTTAATTCCTACCAAGATTTATTCATCCCGTAAAGAGAGCAGAACTGTTGAGTTTTGTCCAGATGAATCCAGATCGTTGTCAGAGGCAGCTTGGTTCGTTTTTTCGAATCGCCACAGTTCTCGTTGACACGGAGCAGCGACAGGTTGGTATCTACCTTCGTTCCCCGGTTTAGTAGCGAAGGAACCACCTTCACGCCGCTTTCAGGTTTTCACATTCGACAACGGCCCGCTTGAACTAACCCGTGCCCTTTCGGTGTGCCAGGAGTCGGTGATGTGGATTCTGTGTAGCAAGATCAAAATCTGATTCATTCACTTAATGTCACAAGCCCTCCAAAATAGTAGTATAGTATTCGTCGAAAGTAAGCTGAAATAAGGTAATTGCCAGTACATTTTCACCTTGTTTCTAAACCAACAAATTTAGGATCGCACACACACACACACACACACACACACACACACACACACACACACACACACACACACACACACACACACACACACACACACACACAGATAGATAGATAGATAGATTTGCGTGTGTGTGTGTGTTTGTTTACTTGTTTGTTTGCGTGTGCGTGCGTGAGTGTTTGTTTGCTTGTTTGTTTGCGTGTGCCTGCGTGTGTGTTTACGTGTGTGTGTGGGGGGGGACATGCATTCATGAAAAATAAGTGTATCTAAAGTCGATTTTAGAGGCTTCCTGTATACTAAAAAAGTCGTGCATAGACAGAATTCCTGAGCTGGATTCTGTGCATCACCATTGTGCATCATCGCGGGAGGAAGTACTGCATTTGGCTCACAAGGAATCAGAATAGTTTGACTCCGTCGACGGCAAAACCAAAACCAGCCACTGCAAGAAAAAAAAAAAATCTGAAATCATCTGAAAAGAAATTCTTGATCACGATTTTTAAAAGCATCAGTATACCTCTGGTGGTTCTTGTCGCGTATTATCCTTGGCGTGATAATCTCAAGGTTCCGAAGTCTGGAAATCAAAACATAGTCAAGTGCTTATTTACCTTGAATTAAGCAATGGTCTCCTCCGAAGAGTTAAACGGGGATTATGCAAGCCAAGAATATCACTTCCCCTGTGGCGTTTTCCTGCATTCGTCATTTTAATTTGGCGCTGTAAAGGAAGAAAAAGTGCATGCAAAGATTTCGTCGCCACGTCGTTTACTGTTTTTTTTTTTGTGTTTTTTATGTTGTGTTGAGTCCGGGGTTCTGCAGAATGTACGTGAAAAGGGTGTCCCTTGCATTTTATTATTTCCATCTTCTCCATAAATATACTTTTAGTAACTGTATCAACCATACTGTGGCTTGTATTTTAATATTTTAGGCCAAGATAAATCAGTTGAACGCACGCATCTTTCCAAGGCAAACAAAAACAAATTGTCATAAGTTACCGGCCATTGTCTATTAGTCAGCATTTTAACCTAGTAAAGCTTTACTTTGTATGCATGGACAGTAACTCTGATCCCGATGAGTATGTATGTAATCACGTGCTGGCTGCTACGAAACATTGACCTTACCTTGAAGTTGAACTTTAATTATAGTAATTAAGTAGCATGACCCAAGCATACTTGGCCAACCATCCTTGGACTAAACTGAGCTTATTTTAGGATGTCCATCTACAAATACTCTTTTGTTTATCAAAACAACTGGAATAAGCGTTTCGCGAGACGGTCCACACGTAGTGCAGTGACCACCGAGGTGTCATTGTTCAGAGGAGTGGCAGAGGTCAGGCGTTGACACGACTGGCAGAGGAGGCGGGAGTGAAGGAGAGGTGGTATAAAAGCGCGTTGCGCGACCCGCGATTCACTTGACGTGCACGCGAGAAGGCGGTTGCCATGGTACCCGCCCCTCCTGCCCTGCCGCCGCTTCTCAACCAGCCTGTCAGTGAGTATTCCAGGCTGCCCGCTGTCGCTCCGGCGCCTCCAGCTACGCTCCGGGGGAAATACCTATAGATGAGGCTGCTGTTGCATCTTCAAGGGCGTGTAACTCTCCTTCCCTTTTCTGAAGAATAATAAAAAGCCGTCACTTTTTGAATAGGTACCAGATAGTTGCATTTTCGGCTCTCGTGGAACGTGAATTAGTCCGTATGCTGTAGTGAACATATTTTCTTTGCTTTCTCAGAATATCCAGAGGATTTCGTTTGCGTCCTTTGCCGAGGCCAGGCAGCGCCACCGCTTGAAGTTGCATGACTCGATGTAAGGAAGAAATGTAAGTAAGGGAAGAAATAGAAACGGTAAATCGAAATGCTAAAGGTTAAGACGAGAGTACACGGTAGCAAATTCCAAAGTTCAAAATAATGAAAAATGTCAATAACAAAGCACGAAATAAGATGAAAGGAAATAAGGCAGCGCAGCGTACGGCCATTAAACTATCAAATACGGAAAGAGGAGTGGGAGAGTAGAGTTGCTTATATAATCGACATCACTGGAGAAAACAGGGAAATTTTACCGTCAGGTCTATCAAAAACTGACCGAGTAAAAACACGCCCCCAACGACCTTATTTGCTGATACGACAATTGGTTTGAATTAATCAGGCAGTCCATACTAGAATGGATAACCTTCGTTAAGGCGTGATATTCGACTTGAGGAGTGCTTGTTACAGAATTTTGTGATGATTATCGACGAATATTATGTTGCATATCTCGGGATGTTTACCATTTAACAGGATGTTTATTTTTTTAATAGTTTTTGTTTTTTGGTATCAGTTCTCATTATTATCATTGTTGTTGTTTTTTCTGTTGATTATGTATTGTTATTATTGCTGTTACTATTACTGTAGGAGAGGAAATACGCGGTGCAGCAGGAAGAAGCAAGGAGGAAAATTAGTGTATGAGCCTGGGAAAGGAAAGGGGACGAGGTGTAGCAGTGGCAGTGCAATGTGTGCATATGCAAAAAATACTCTCTTGGCAAGACAGATGACACACGACAGCTTCTATTTTTGAAAAATGCATCTGACCTACACCAGCGAGTTTGAAACAAGTCAATGACACTCTACGAGGGCATGCTAGGTGGAGCTGACCGCTATCAAGGGGCAAGGGCGCGAGTATTTCAGCCAGTGTACCTGGACTTCAGCCTTTTTACGGTGTGCTTGTCGTGCTTTAGCTGTATGGGTGGGATGCCGTAATTTTGAACAGCTGTTAGACGTTCAAACACGTGAGCGAGTGGCAGGACAAGTGTGCCAAGTGTGTGTGTCGATCCTTGCGACACCTGTTGAGCGGCGAGGGTAGAGGGGGAGAGGGGAGGAGGGGGGAGAGGAAAGGGGAGGGACGCCACGCTACACTCGAACCAGTGGCGAGTGTGTGCCCTACAAGCCCGCACTGAGGCCACACTCACCCCTGCAGCCAGCAGTCACACGCGCCAGCTCAGCCTCACTGCCGCTTCTGCTTCGTCTGGCTATGACAGGTAGAGTTTCTCCACCCATTGCTGTGCTCTCTCTGCCCCTCTCTCTGCTCTCTCTCTCCTCTCTCTCTGCCCCTCTCTCTGCTCTCTCTCTCCTCTCTCTCTGCCCCTCTCTCTGCTCTCTCTCTCCTCTCTCTCTGCCCCTCTCTCTGCTCTCTCTCTCCTCTCTCTCTCTGCCCCTCTCTCTGCTCTCTCTCTCCTCTCTCTCTGCCCCTCTCTCTCTGCTCTCTCTCTGCCCCTCTCTCTGCTCTCTCTGTCCTCTCTCTCTGCTCTCTCTATCCTCTCTCTCTGCTCTCTCTATCCTCTCTCTCTGCTCCCTCTCTCCTCTCTCTGCTATCTCTCTTCTCTCTGCTCTCTCTCTCCTCTCTCTCTCCTCTCTCTCTGCTTTCTTTCTCCTCTCTCTCCGCCCCTCTCTCTCCTCTCTCTCTCTCTCTCTGCTCTCTCTCTCTCTATCTCTCTCTCTCTCTCTCTCTCTATCTCTCTCTCTCTCTCTCTCTCTCTCTCTCTCTCTCTCTCTCTCTCTCTCTCTCTCTCTCTCTCTCTCTCTCTCCCTCTCCCTCTCCCTCTCCCTCTCCCTCTCCCTCTCCCTCTCCCTCTCCCTCTCCCTCTTCCCCCCTCTCTCTCTCTCTCTCTCTCTCTCTCTCTCTCTCTCTCTCTCTCTCTCTCTCTCTCTCTCTCTCTCTCTCTCTCTCTCTCTCTCTCTCTCTCTCTCTCTCTCTTCCTCTCCCTCTCCCTCTCTCTCCATCTCTCTCCCTTTCTCTCACTGTTTCCCACACACG
>NC_061854.1:21362761-21364256 GCF_019202785.1 Penaeus chinensis
ATCATCATCATCATCACCGTCATCATCATCGTTATCATTATTGTCATCATCATCGTCATCACTATTATTGTTTCCATTTCGATAGTGAAAAGGTATGACATGGTATTTCAGGGAATTACTTATCTAGGTGAATCATCAGTACATTAGTAATGGTGTCTACCTGCTCGTTACCACCACACGCACACACAAAAACGCTTATCCATAATTTACCGACCAGTTAAACCCGTAATCTGCCCCAGTCTAGCCAGAGCGAGAGCCCATGGGTTCACAATACGCGCCCGCCGCCTTCTGAATCCTGATAATGGCCAGGCTAAGTGGTGGCCCGGTAATCCTACAGTTCCCACGGGATGACAGGCCAAAGCACTCTCGGAAGGGCCATTGCTGTGATCTGGTTTTGGAGAAAACGGGAAATGTGTATGCGAAAGCACCTAAGTCAAATGATTTTATTAATGCCTTGCTGATTCTGCAAAAATAAATAAATAAATAAATAGGTAAATTAAATTAACAGAATGGATAACATATGATCCTGTAGAGAAAAAATAATGGAATAGAATGTTTTTTTTTCTTCCGAACTCCCATACTATGACTACATTTTTAGCCTCGTACAAGCCATAGTGTTGGTGTATTTCTTGAAAACTCAGCGTTTGGAGCTATGGAAACCAGTTGCTTAGGATCATACTTCTGCGATGGCTTCTATTTAGTTTACTGTTGGATGGTATGGTTCCAAGACCCTTGTGTACAGAAAGGAAGGTCTTAAAAAGTTTGAATCACTTATTTTAACTTTTTCTTGTATTGATTAGATATTGCTGTGTTCATATGTAACGAATGTCTATATCAATCATGAAAATAAAACTACAGTCATTTAAGAGCTATGGAATGTAAACAAACATTTAAGTGCTGACTCTATGTGTCAGTGATTATATCCCGCCGAAATACAGTATTCTCTCTCTCTCTCTCTCTCTCTCTCTCTCTCCGCTACATGGTGACTCACGATGCGTCTCACCGAGCCATCTGCGTGCCTAAGGTCATCCCAAGACATTCCTTCATGTTCTATCATCCCATTTCATATCTTGTTGATCGTTCGCGGAAACACGTTGGAATTTCTATGGCATAGATTGCTAATTCTGCTCTGGAAGAATTTCCTTCCCATCGCCATTAATCGCGAAGACAATGGCAGTCATTCGAACCCCGCGCACTGTTGAGCGAGCTTAAGGATTTGCTTGAGAACGGAATGGGAAGTCTGGTGCGACGTGCTCGGTTTGCGGTCGAGTTTTGGAAGGATCTTTCGTGATAAGAGGAAGGGGGAGAAGGGGAGAGGGAGAGGGAGAGAAGGGGGAAAGGGAGAGGGAGAGAAGGGGGAAGGGAGAGGGAGAGAGAGGGAAAGGGAGGGGAGAAAGGGAGGGGAGAGAGAGAGAAAGGAGAGGGAGTGAGAGAGAGGGAAAGGAGAAGAGAGAGAGAGAGAGAGAGAGAAAGAGGAGAGAGAGAGAGAGAGAAA
>NC_061854.1:21376856-21379356 GCF_019202785.1 Penaeus chinensis
GGATCGGAGAATGGGCATGCATGAGTACCTGTAGGGACGTGTGCATGTCGACTGAGGGGTACATGGTGACCGGGGACTGTGCATGGGCGAAGGATGGGCTGTTGGCATGGATGGGCATAGGTCTCTGGATTCTCGTGGGCGTTATGCTAGTGAAAGAACCACACACTCGGGAGGCGTCTGGAGACAATGACTGGGGCGAAGACACTGGCAGGCGGAACAGACCTGTTGGATAGAAAAATGAGAATTAAATAAAAAATCACTTAAGGGTATTTCTTGTATCTGATCTAAAATGTAATCACCGTTTGATATACAATCGAAAAGAGATGAAAAGGGAATCTAGGACAAATAACTCACCGTGAAGGCTGCTCGGGCTGGTCTGGATGGGCGTCGGCAGGGGCGTGGAGCTGATGGGAGGCTTCAGTTCAACCCTGTCGTTCTCTTCCTTTACGTCGTCGCCCAGCAAAGCGGACACGCTGAAGCCACGTCGCGGCCCCTGCTTCTTTGGGGTGACGACTTCGGGGAGGAAGTCCGCCGTCTGACCCTCCGGGTGGCTTGTGACCTGCTGGGCCTTCTGCAGGAAGTGCTGCGGTAGAGCGGGGGCGGAGGGAGCGGGCGGTGTGTGTGGGGTGAGCACAGGCCAGGCAGGCCATGCAGGCGTGGGCACCCCGGGAGTGGAGTAGAGGTGAGGATGGTGATCAGAAAACAGGGGCAGGACCGGGCGTGGTTGAGCGGGCAGGAGGCCGCTGCGGAAACTCATCGCGGGCGAGAAAGTGGCACTAGGCTGAGACAGTTCTGGCAGGAAGCCTCCCTCGAGGAGATGCTGAGGCAAAGGCGCCCCATCCTTACGATGCACGCGCATGTGGCGCTCCAGGTTGCTCTTGTGGCTCGTCTCGTAACCGCAGAAGTGGCACGAGAACTCCTTGAAGCCAGAGTGGACGGAGTAATGGCGCTTCAAGAGTGCCTTCCGGCAGAAGACGCGGCCGCACACGTCGCAGTGGTACCCATCGCGGTGGAACTTGTGTGTGTGCATCCTCAGCTCGGCCTTGTTGAGGAAGCGCAGGCCACAACACTCCAGAAGGGCCGGGGAAAGTTCGTGCATCGTCAGCGTGTGTCTCTTGAGGTTGTTCTTGCGGTCTGTGCGGTATGAACACATTGTGCAGGCGAACACTCGGCCCTTGCCCTCCTCGCCGTCACTTGGCTGCGGGGAAGTGCAGCCTTCGGGAGACATCGCCGGGGTATCCACACTTGATTCCACCAACATCACGAAATATTAAGAAATTCTTCTGGCAACGGTGGGGGAGCGTGCACCCTTGAAGAGAACCGAAGCTACAGCGAAGGGTTGTCACGGTGACCCGGCAGGAGCGGCCAGGCAGGCAGGCAGAGGTCCCGTGCGTCCTGTCCGAGGGCTGTCCCGACAGTGTGATGAGAGTCCGCGCGTGGGTGGGAGGCGTCACACACCGTCACAGACAACCGTCACACACCACTGGTCACAGCACACGCTCGAGGGACGAACTAATGTACACACCGGAGTTACACGTATATGTACACTGATTTCAATGCGTGCACACAGGCAGGATGTGCACAACTACGCTCGCTCGCGGGCTTGGCTTCTGCACGATGATCTCGTGGGACCAGATGTGTCACTCGCGAGTGTCACGTTGTGTCATCCCGAGGCGAGGGTGTTGTCCCTCGCTGACCGTCACGCACCTTGACCTTTCACACACACAATGACCACACTTGGCGTTGATCCTCTTGATCGCGATGAAATGAGCGTAATCCCTTCGTTTGCTCCACTTAACTCTTCGCTCCGGCGGACAGCGGCAGCGAGGCCCGGAGTGACTCGTTGTTTCGCGTTACGAGCAAGTACCGAAGACTCAAGCGTGCGAGCTGTCTCGATCTTGCTCTTTAGACTGACTAATCACCACACGAGCTGGGCTTCAACTGACCCTCTTCGCTTTACCAGTTCAGCAAGCAAAGTCCGAGCCACGTGACACTGGGTCATCTCAGGTCATCCGGGGAACCAATCGTGTGTCGAGCTTATGCTACCATTCATGTTCGAGTTGCCGATTGTTATAATTTCAGTACTTCATCTCGTGTCATTAGGCATATATTGCGCAATAAAAATGACGGTAGCAAAATTGCTAATTATGCTTATGCGTGAATAGTTTTAGCATAAGTTTTCATTATCTTTATTGATAGTGAAAATTGGATGAATGTAAGAAATTAATTTGAAGTACATTAAAGTTTGAAGTTATGATTACTGCTTATTGTTATTCCTGTTTCTAAATACCCATAGAAATATAAATGGATAACAAAATTTACTAATAAAAACAAACTGATGGATTGCTATTAACAGACTGACAACGAGAAAAATGGAAAAGAGCGATGAACAGATTGATAGACAAATATATAACGGGAATATATACTGAAAATGGAAACAGCCACAGAAAGAAATGGAATATATTAATTTACTTTTGTGACTGCTTTCCTTTTCATTTAT
>NC_061854.1:21386856-21389356 GCF_019202785.1 Penaeus chinensis
TCCTCCTCCTCCTTAAACTCCCTCGCTTCCTTCGCTCCTCTACCCCCTTCCCTCCCTCTCCTATCCCCCTTCTTCTCTGAGTCCCCTCTCCCTCTCGCCCCTTACCCATCCCCCCCCCATGTATCCCCTTTTCTCTTTAATCCTCCCTTTCCCCCTCTTCCCCCTTTCTTCTCTCCCTCCCTTTAATCGTGTAAATAATATATTTGCATTAACTGACAGTCTAACTACTTAAGTGCAGTACGCTTGCCTCGAAGAAGAGTGATAATAATACAAGTTATAATGATAATAAAAAGTAATAATAATGATAATACATAACAATGATAACAGTAATTACAAAAATTATGGTAATAATAATGATAATAGTAATAGTAATAATAATGATGGTGGTTATTATTATTATCATTATTATTATCATTATTATTATTATTTTAGTATTATTATTATTATTGTTATTATTATTATTATTATTGTTATTATTATTATTATTATTGTTATTATTATTATTATTATTATTATCAGTATTATTATTATTACTACTATTACTACTATTATTATGATAACAAAAATAATGATAATAATAATATTATTATTAAAGACAATTAAAATAATCATAACAATAACAATTATAATGATAATAACGCATACCGTTCCTACCATTTGAATTGTTATTGAATCGCTATCACTGTAGGCCTGTGTGTGTGTGTTCTGAATAGCATTTGTGTGACGGGAGGCCTGTGTGTGTGCGCGTGTGTGTCTGACCTGGTGACCCCCCTTTTGACCTTTCGTCACGGATCACGCTCCAGAACCCTCGTCGGTCATGATCAGTCTGTTCTCTCTCGTGGAATATTAATTATCATCGTCAACCGCAACTGAATTGTGTGCGTAAATACGGGATGGGTCGTGGAGGCGCGTGTCCAGGGCTGTGATTCGAGTCTCTGTGGGCTTGAGTTAAGATTTCTGTTGGACGTGGGTTCAGCGCTGGGGTCTGCCTGTTTTCCAGTCTGTTTTTGTTCATTTGTCTATTTCTGTGTATATTTTTGACAGCACTCGTATGTTTTTGTTTCAAGTTCTTGCTATTATGTTACAGTAACGGTTGTAAAAGACACAACAAATATGTTATTCATTCCTTGGCAGGTTACGCTTATTTTTAAAGAACAAAAATAATTTTCACTAAACACGAAAATATGTTCTTTCTTTACCTTTTGCTTTCGTGAATGTGTCATCGGTAAACATATATTATAAGTTTCCCTTGCTAGATCAACAGGAAAAAGGTTAATCTGGAGGAGAAAGAAAGAGGAGAAATGTATCGGAAAGCGGATGCGGAAATTATGATGAGAAAAAAGGCTGGATAGGAGGGTTAGCGTAAAAAAGGCGAAGGAGAGGAAGGGTCAGGGAGAGGAGGATGGGGAGACGTACAGGTAAAAGGAGTTACGAGGAGGAGGAGGAGGAGCAGAAGAACGAGCAAGAGAGACATGAAGGCGAGGATGGTAAGGAGGGCGAGCGAGAGAGGATACAAGGAGGAGGAGGAGGGCCCTCGCGTGTTCGCTCCGCCCCATTGGCTGCCGGCCTGGGGTGGCGCCCCGCCGTTCCAGTGGCTGCACCAACCAGGGCGCTTCAACCTCTGCCAATGGCTTCGCGAGCCTGATTTCTGCCCGCGTCAATATTTAGACACGAAGAGAGGGGGAGGAAGAGACTTGATGTATGGAGGGCCGTTCATTGTTTGGAGAGGAGGGGAGAGGAGGGGAAGAGGGAGGGAGGAAGGGAACGAGTATGAGTAATGGAGTCATAAGGAGGTGAATGGGGGGAGGACGTGGCGAGACGAGACCTGATGCGAGAACAGCTTTGAGATTCTGATGATTTTCTTTGGATAAGATTTCAGACTGACTTGGTTTATCAGTTTTGTTTTGATTTGAATTAAAATAGCATATAAGTGTCCGTTAACATTTCAAATAGATATTACTCAGTGTTAGAAATATCTCTCATTCCCCCAAAATAATAAAGGACAAACATCTAATATATCTATAAAAATACTTTCGTCATTTTTTTTATTGAAACCATACATATTTGTGTTAGCATAATCGCCCAATAAGAAAGATCTGCGCCCTTTCTACCACTTTTTCAACCGACGCTTCCAAAAAAAAATTACCCTCCTATTACTTTACCCAAATGTCATATATCAACAGGCGAATAATAAGCGCTCGAAGAGTGGCGTGGACTGCACCCTGTTGACCGCCACGCTCCTCCCTTGGCCTGCACGCGCACCACACGCCACGCAACACCAAGCTCTGCTGTTCATGCACTGAATTTGCCTGGCTCTGAACCTTCCACGAGAGTCTGTAATTATTGAATACCTTCTATGCATACTTTCTAAAAGGACTTTTTCATTCCTTCCTATTTTAAACATTCAATTGGAAGGGTCACTTTTTATTTCAGAACTGATTGTAAAGCTGATGTCTGCTGATGGGTTTCTTTGCAAGTTAATTACACTCGACGAATGCGT
>NC_061854.1:21411856-21416856 GCF_019202785.1 Penaeus chinensis
GGTGAAGATGACCTCATGACACGGCAGTGACCACACCTGGTGCCAAGGGCAAGGGGGTTCGATATGATAGCGAAGCGAAGGGGGTAAGTAAAAAAAAAAAAAAAAAAAAAAAAAAAAAAGTGAAAAAAAAATCAAAGAACAAAGGGAGACAAAAGGGAATGACCCGATGAATAAAGAATAAGGCAATCGGTCAGTAAATATTCAAATGCAAGAAGCAGATGAGTAATAAGCAACAGAGACGGGAAGGGAGGGAGGGGGAGATGAGGGCCAGGGAGCACAGGTGTTAGTGAGGGAGGTTGAAGTGCCGTGCTCAGGGGGAGGGGGGGTGCAGGGACCGTAGGGACGGGAGGGGAATGGGGTTTCTGATGGAAGGCTGACTGGTGGGGGAGGGTGTAGGGGGCGGGGAAGGGACACATTTACTGGGAGAGGACCGTGGGAACACGCGCGGCGCCAGGGCGGGGCGTTGCAACGTAAGGGATGTTGTGTCATTTGCGAGGACTCTTGATGCGCTGCGGGAATGCACATTTTTCACGCGTTTCTCACGATGCGACATTGTCCCCCTCCCGCGCAGGCCCGGACCGAGGTCTAATTTGAAAGCAAATCTCAGCAATTTACAAATCAGTGTTAGTGGTTCCTCGCGCGCCGGAACCATGATGTGTCGGGGCAGCTTTTCAACACACTTTGTTCGACGTTTATTGCTCTCGCGTGTACGGTGTTTTTCCTCCTATTTGGGAGATAAAATCATGTATAGGATTTAGTCAGAATGTGACTCAATTTCTCGTTTTTGTACAGAAGTAATTGCAACTAATACCTTTCTTATTTATCTTAATGCACACGAAGATGATTTTCTTTGGACAAAACTTCTTGACCCGAATCACAGCACAAGCCAAAATAACCTTTGTTTTGATCCAATCTCAAGTTGAGAATAAGTAAAAATATACTGTCACTACTAATCCCAGATGATCACTGTTTGAATGCACATTTTATTTCACAAAGATGGGCTATATGGCCACGAGATCACAGGGAATTAAAAAAAGCGAGGGGCTATTGTGGACACAAACGAAACCAGAATGGAAGAGGTGAGAGGAATAAAAAAGGAGGATAAGGCGAAGAAAATGTTGAAGGAAAATCAGCACTGAGAAGAAAGACAGCGCCAGGACTTGAGGCAACACCTCCGCGTGCACCACACGGGAAAACACGAAACGGAGAGGGATAGGCAATGCAACTGCGTCCCGAGCCATGCTTTGCCATCAGGATTTTGAGTGCCGGCGTTACCCGCGTCAATAATAACGGTCGGCGCGCGATGGCCAGAGCTCGTTACAGCCGCGGAGAGACTAAGTGGCCCTCCGGCGGCGGCGTCACGCGACCCACGCAAACCCCCCTCGGCGCTCCTCTCCTGCCGTGGCTTCGCTGCCATCCCCCTCTGCGCCCTCTCAGCAAGTCTCTGTTTGATATGTTTTCTCGGTTTACTTTATTCCCATTTTTAAAAGAGTCTCCTACTTTTGGTTTTATTCCTAATGTTTCGTTTATAGAATGGAAGAGATAACCATGAAATAACATTTCAGGCTTCCATCCTGTTTTTTCCTTCTTTTTTTACGCTCTTTTATATGGAATTTATCACTTCTTGAAGATAATCTTAGGGCTGCCTGCACATGTGTAAACAGACGTTTTGATTACATTTTGATTGGCTTCAACGTCCTTTATTACGGTAACAGAAGGTAATTAGCACTTTAGATCAGAGGATCAGCAAATTTAACATTCATTCGAATGTAATAATATATAGGCTCCAGATGATGTCGATTGTTCTGAACATAATCTGAGAACTGACTACAAACAAAATTACTAAAACAGTTTTCTTGTAGATCACAAACTAAGCAACGCTGGGAAGAGCAAGGAAACAACACAAGTAGTTTTGTTTGCAACTCGTGCAGTATGAATCGTTCACATTACCGACCACAATAGAACATGAATTATGTTATCTCAGTATTCTAAACTTATCTATATAGTTATCAATATTGTATGACAGAGGTAATAAAATAAACGGGCTCTGGGAGTATCTCTGAATACATATATTGAATATACATACCAATCTCGTCACATACATACACCCATACACAAAATACTTTTGCAGATGTGAACATTCATATACCATACCATACCCCCCCCCCCCCCCCCAACGATAATTGCCCGTAAGCGCCATCCGCCCAAGGAGGTCACAGGTCAACCACCAGGTCTTGCGTCATTCCCGCGGCGCCGGAGGTCAGAACTCCCGCTAATGAGGCAGGTAATCCAGCCTCATCGTCGCCGCTACCAAGTACGTGTGAAATTTCACCTCCCCGCCCACACGCCCCCTCCCTCCCCTCCTCCCCCTCCGTCCCTCAGTCTTCCCACTACTGCTGCTCTGAGGAACAGTAAATTGTGGGGACTGTATGCGAATTCATTATTATCGTTATTACTATTGATAAATAAACATATATATGTATATATATGTATATATATGTATATATATGTATATATATGTATATATATGTATATATATGTATATATATGTATATATATGTATATATATGTATATATATGTATATATATGTATATATATGTATATATATGTATATATATGTATATATATGTATATAAATGTGTATATATATGAATATATATATGTATATATGTAAATATATGTATACATTTGTATATATATGTATATATGTATATATGTATATATATGTATATATATGTAAATATATGTAAATATATGTGTATATATATAGATGTCTATATATATATATGTGTGTGAGTCAAGTGAATGAATGGATCAGCTTGTTGTCAGTGCTGCGTGTGTAGTTTACAGGATCTCAAGCGCGCGCAGCTGTTTATTAATATAAAATATATATACAAGGATAAGTGAATAAATATGTAGGTTCATTGTCTTATTGTGTGTGTGTGTGTGTTTGTGTGTGTGTGCATATGTACACACACACACACACACAATAAGACAACGAACCTACATATTTATTAACTTATCCTTGTATTTCTATTCTATATTAATAAACAGCTGCGCGCGCTTGAGATCCTGTAAACTCCACACGCAGCACTGACAACAAGCTGATCCATTCATTCACTTGACTATTCACAGAAACGAAGTCAATATACCAGACAGCTTCAGGGCCCTAACTGATTTCAATAAACGTCCATATCAGTTTCTCATAACTGACATTTCAATAATCATCAAAGGGCAAGCGAGGATTTGTTATGGACCCACGAAAACAACACCAAAGAATCGAGTTTTGGAAGCTTCATGATTTAGTGAAACATTTTGTAAAACTGTAATAACCTCTTCGAGAATAATGGTGGAATGGACTGAATTTTCTACAAAAGAACAGAATGGTATTTACCAAGAAGAAATGTTATCAATACTTCTTTTATCAATTCCAGTGAGCTTAATAATGTTATTATTATTATTACTATCATAATTATTATTATAATCATTACTATCATAATTATTATTATAATCATTACTATCATGATTATTGTTATTAATATTACTGTTATTTTTTATTATTATTACTATCATTATTGGCTAACTTAATAACTATTGTTATTATTATTTTTATCATTATTATTATTATTATTATTATTATTATTATTATTATTATTATTATTATTATCATTATTATTATTATTATTATCATTATAATTAGTATTAGTATTAGTATTAGCATCACTACTGTATTGATAATAACAATTATAATAATAATATTAATAATAATAATAATAATGATGATAATAACAATTGATATTATTATTATTATTATTATTATTATTATTATTATTACTATTATCATTATGATTATTATTAGCAGTGCTGTTGATTTTATCATTATTATTAACATTGTCATTATTATTATTAACAATGCCATTATTATCATTATTATTATTATTACCATTATTACTATTATCATTATTGATTGTATTATTACTATTATTATTATTATTATTATTATTATTATCATTATTATTATTATTATTATTATTATTATTATTATTATTATTATTATTATTATTATTATTATTATTATTATCATTATTATTATTATTATTATTATCATTATTATTATTATTATTATTATTATTATTATTATTATTATTATTATTATTATTATTATTATTATTATTATTATTATTATTATTATTATTATTATTATCATTATTGCTGTTATCATTATTACTATTATTGTCATTATTATCATTATAATTATCACTGCTGTTCTTCTTCTTCTTAGTATTATTATAATCATTATCACTGTAATTATTATCATTGTTAATATTTTTTTTTCTATAAATGCTATTATTACTAATATTACTATCATCATTATTGTTATTATCATTATTATTATTATCATTATCATTATTATCATTTTCATCATCATTATTATCATCATTATCATTATTTTTATTATCATTTTCATCATCATTATTATCATCATTATCATTATTTTTATTATCATTATTGTTACTATTATTACAACTAATATCATTATCATTATTACAATTATCATTATCATTATTATTATCACTATTATTGTTATTAGTATTATTATTATCTTTTTGATTATCATTTTTACTATTGATGTCATTATCTTATTATTTTTGTTATTATCATTAGTATCATTATTATTATTACTGTTATTGTTATTATTACTATCATTATCATTATCATTACCAATATTCTTATTCTTGTCATTATTCTTATTATTACTATTATTATCATTCCTATTTTTGCTATGATTGCCATTATTATTATTATCATTATCAGTACCACTTTTTCTCTTTTTTATTATTATTATTGTTTTTGTTTTATTGTTATTTTCATTACTAGTATTTATTATTATTATTATTATTATTATTATTATTATTATTGTCATTATTATTATTATTATTATTATTATTATTATCATTATTGTCATTATCATTATTATTATTGTCATTATTATTATTAT
>NC_061854.1:21434356-21436856 GCF_019202785.1 Penaeus chinensis
TGCAACATAAAATCACGCAAGCAGACGTGACTAATCACACACGCGCGCGCCCTCTGATACACAAAATATCCATGAACATTACAAAGCCCAATACCCCAATCTGTAAAATACCAAAAGGTCGATCCATTCCCCCATGGAAAAATTCAACATTGATCTTGCACCTTTCATGTCTACCGCAGCCTCACCTGACCACCTAGCTAGAATGCTCCGCACCTTGGACCCACTGAGTCTTTAAACAATAAGGTGCCAGGTAGATCCACCTCCTTTATGCCCAGGATTGTGGACCCTAAGCAGATAGCAGATACAATTTCACTGTAACAAACATTTTTTCTTGGTATAAATTCCAGAATTCCCTTGTTTTTTTTACACTGTATAATTTGCTCCCTGAAAACCACATACCTAACAACAAACCGATATTTTCTATAAATCCGTCAGTTGCCTCATTTGCTTGGTATCTAATTGCACTTTTTGACTCTTGGGACGCATGATTATTTGCAAGGGCACCAAATTGTTTTAAAAAAAATGTAATGGCTGTGGAGTGTACCTCTACTTTGCCATAAGACTACAATGCGAGTCTTGCAGAGTATGAACTTCGAACGGGTAGCCGTTTTAAATGCTTTGGTAGCAAGGCGTCTCATTAAAGCTAAACCCACTCGTGACGACCCTGAAGCCCTTATCTTTGTATTTACAACTTCTTCCCATATATTCTTATTCTCAAGTTAAAAATTAGTCAGTCATATTATGTTTGTTTTAACTTAATTTTCCTTTATATTTGTGTTTTCTATTTCTTCCTTAAAAAGCAATTAAATAAACACATTAAAAGTAAAAGGACAAAATCAAGGGTAAAACGAAACCAAAATATTCATGGAAAACCTGAGATCCCTCAGTCTGTTTATTCTCTAAAGTTACAATATATGTAGCACATACTAACTTGCCTCTTGTAAACAACGAAAATATACTTCTCCTCCTCTCTCTCGTAGATTCAAAACAAGGAAAACATTAAGGAGTGAGGGTGGGCGCTCCGTGAGCCTCACTGATCAGACGAGCAAACAACCCAAGAGAGTTTGGCGGCAAGACTCTAGCTTTTATATCTTTGTCTTGTCGTACAAGGTTTAATAAAATAAATGAAAATAAAAGTGAAACTTAATCAAATTTTAAAAGAAATTGAAATATAAAATCGAGGCTGTAAAAGAAAGTTAAAAAAGTAATAGATAAAAGATGCTCCAGGGATGAGATCCCCACAGGCCCACAGATGGTGCTGAACCAGTGCTGCTGCTGCCAAAAGGGAGGGGGACTGCCCTAGTCTGGGCTCCCGCGACTAGTGGGGTATATCACATCCACTACAGTTGTGATCGCGGCAGTTGGTACCAAAAACTAATAGAAATTGTGGTTTGCGGTGAAATGAAGGTTAAAAACATGCAAAACACAACGCAATCAACTAGAAAATTGTTTCGTACGAAATCTCCGCCCGTACTTTTCCCGAAAAATTACCAAATGTCTTAGAGTCAACCTTTCTTGCCTCAAGGTCAAGAAAGTAACTGTTGATTGTTGCAATCACAAGACGAAGATGCTCCTCAGTAATATCACCAAATAAACCTTCTTCGGTACTAGTTAGGTGTAATCAGTTCCTTATGCCAGTTATTATTCATTATTTATCAATTTATTCCAAATAACTATTACTTTTAGAAAGTCCCTCGTTACTTCCTAGAAACCGCTTCATTATCTTCACGAGTTTGAGAACCACTGGTATAGTAGTACTCGAGTCCCTCGAGTAAACGTCTCTTGAGCGACTTAAAAAAAATAATGTTAATTACACCATACATAATGGGAATATATAATTTTCTTAAGAATATAGCGCGTGTTTTATGAAATATAAACTATAATCGTTATCTACTAAAAGAGCCTAAACATTAACAAAGGGTGTTCATGTAGGCCTACTACCTAAGGGTGGTAGCAAACCCAGCACAATGAATTACTGCATTAATGATGCAAGTAATTTATCAATACATTTTCCCTGTGTCCAATTACGAATACTGTGTTAGCATGTTAGCTACCTGTTATATATATCCAAGAAATTAACATTATCCAGAAAAAATATTTTCCATTACATTTGGATAAGTTATTATTGGAATTATCGATAAATCGTTAGATCGTGTTCCAGAGATCTACTAGTGATCTCAAACTCCAATATCTATTTATATATTTACTCATTTATTTTGCAAGCAAAATAATGTTTATTTCTTTCCCGTTTGTATTTAAACAATTCTCATTTCGCTTATTAGTTTATATTTTTAAAAGACCGATTCGTATTTTGAGGAAATCTATCTTTACTCCAGTTGCCTCATTTTCCTAGGTTCAAAGCCCGTTTTCTTCAAATGGCGATGGAAGTGGGGGATAATTTTGTAGATATACGCGACGTGCTCACATTCCAGTTTCAGAGTGTAGAAGGCTTTCATCTAGGCACAAAAGGTTAAAATATAATTTTCTGACCGATATATAA
>NC_061854.1:21439356-21449356 GCF_019202785.1 Penaeus chinensis
CAGAAAGTGTGAGATTCTGTAAGTTGGGATGTCTATGTAGGGAGGACGTAGGCATGACAATAGAATATGTGGGACTGAAAGAGGAACATTCGGAAACCGCGAATGTTCCAATGAAGGATAGTTATACTTTCGTTGATTTACTGGCAAAAATTGCAGTGCGTGTTGGAGAGTTTGAAGGGGAAGGTGCTAGAGGGTGGGATAAAGAATGAGGTTGGGGAGGTGGTGTTCTATCAGGTGGGGTGTCGGGAGGTAGAGGGTCTGGGGAAGAGGGTACTTGTGACATGAGGGTTTCACGTGTGTATCCAGGA
This sequence comes from Penaeus chinensis, assembly GCF_019202785.1. Lineage (NCBI taxonomy): Eukaryota > Metazoa > Arthropoda > Malacostraca > Decapoda > Penaeidae > Penaeus > Penaeus chinensis. The sequence continues at coordinate 21,439,665 of NC_061854.1, forward strand.
GGGAGTGGAAGGGATAGAGGGGATAGTGGGAGGGTTAATATAGGTGGGGCTGGAGTCAGGGGGAATGGGTTTTATTGGGATGGGGTAGGAGGATTGGGTGTAGGGAGAATATGAGTAGGAGGAGGATGGATATCGGCAGTCACTTTGAGTATGGAGGGAGCGGGAGTTGTAGAATTTGAAGGTGGATGAGTATTAGTTTGGGACTCGATTATGTAGTTCTGGATATCTTCAAGAGTTTCTGTAATGGAGTTGGTTGGGGAGTTTTGTGAGATAAAGGTTTTCTTGTGAGAGGGGGAAGAGAAGTCTAGTGTCTGAAGAATAGGGGCAAAGGAAGGTGGAGGTGATTGTGAGGTAGGGGAAGAGGGGGTGGAACGTTTATTCTGTCTGCTGCGGGTAGTGCGGGGAGGGAGAGGGGATGGTGTTGGGGCTGTAGTAGAGATTGGGGTGTCTAGATTTGGGATGGCAAAAGAATTTGATTGGGTAGAGATTGGAGTGTCTGGGTTTAGGATGGCAAAATAATTTGACTGGGGAAGGTAGGAGGTAGAAGAGGGGAAGTTAGATGGAGGGGGGTTGGGTTTAGGAGAGGGTGTAGGAGCTTGGGAGGTAGGGGGATTGGCAGAGTGAGCGACATTACTGGAGTAGGGGGTAAGAGAAAAGCCTCGTCGACGTGCTTCCTGTCTGGCTTCACGTAGAGTGAGTCCAAGTCTGAATCTGAGAGTTGCTACCTCAGACTCAAATTTGTAGGTGGGGCAGCCTCTATAAAATACATTATGGGGGCCACCACAGTTTGCACATGTGCGTGATTGTGCAGAGCAGTTTGATCGAGTATGGCCAGGTTGGGCACATAGCGGGCATCTGGCTGTGGAATGATAGTGTTTGGCTGGGTGTCCTAAACGCCAACAATTTTGGCACTGACGAGGAGGAGGTTGGTATGGTCGGACAGGTAGGGATTCCCCACCTATGTAAACATTAAAGGGAAGGTCATGTCTACGGAAAGTAATTTTGGCAATGTTGATGGATTTCTTACGATTTCCTCTGGGAGGAATGGAGTAGCATTGTACATATGTTGCATCATAATCTGTGAGACAAGCGAGTAAGTCCTCTCCACAATCTGACCATTCTTTGTCATAGATTGGGCAATCTGTTGGGGAGATAGAGACAGTTCTGGTGCAAGTATTGAGGGTTGGATGAGGTTCTGTAGGGATGGGATTACCACATAGATCAGTTAGTTTTGTTAATGCTATAGCTTGGTTTTCAGTTGTTACTGTGACGAGACGGGAGTGGTCGGGTCGGCTTCGGAAAGAGACTTTGCCTACTTGTTTTTGGAGGCATTGTTGGAAGAGGAGGGTGTTTTGAGAGTAGGGAGCTGTGGGAGGGATCACAAAAAATCGGTCCCATTTGGCTGGGCTAAATAGAGTATTTAGGTGGGGGTAGTAGAAGTGCGGGGACGTGTGGAGGAGGGAGTAGTGTTGAGGGGGGTAGTGTTATGGGAAGGTGGGCAGTAAGGTTGTAAGGTAGTAATAAGGGGAGATGGGGTGGTTGATGAAGGAGGTTGTGGGAGTAAAGATGTTGAAGTTGAGCATGTTGGGAGAGTAGAAATGTCTCCTGGGGGTTGGTTGTTGATTAGGGTTGATACTGTACTAGTATGCATTGATGATGGGGGAGTTGTTGCAGTGTTCGGAGGCGTGGTCAAAGGAGAGCTGGGATTGGGGCTATTTGATAAAAGGGCAAGCCTCATTGCCCCTAAGAGTGGGGTTACGTCTTCATTATTGGCCATGATAAGCCTGGAGTATGTTGGGGAAAAAAATAGTCCACCCCTCAGGGTCCCCTTGAGGGGTAAGGCCCAGGTATGGCAGGGGAATACCATGCCCATGGTTCCCTCAGGCCGTTCAGGACTGACATAAAGTCAGCCTTTCATCCTTTCAGCACGGCTCTCACACCTTAGGAGGTGGATAGTAGAAGGGATTGGTGAAGAAACTGAAACGAAAAGTATGAGTGGGAAAAAAGACTATGCAAAATTAGTTGAGTCGATGGCTGAGTCCCAAGGTTGAGGAGTTCCCCATCATTGGGTCTCAGTCTTCGTCTCCTAAGCCCCCCCACAACAACAACGGGCAAAGGATTGGGGGGGAACAAGGGAATAATGCCTTTTTAAATCATGATATGATCATTTTCTGGGATAAAGTTTTTTGAAGAGGGCTTAGTACACGTCATAGAGGGTTGAAATTTACTAAATATGCTAGAAGAGTTTCATTGTAACTGCCAATGAGAAATGCCCACAAAGAAAATAGATGAATAAAGATAACTAACTAACTCTTAGAAAATAAATTAAAATTAAATAAAGTAGAAATATCTCAGCCCCCCCCAAAAAATATAATGATTTTCACATATAAAACACACATCAGTACATACACTATTTTTTAAGATATATAAAACAAATGCAAAGATTTCACAGGGAGAGGGGGGATTAGCAGTTATGGGAGAAATTGTCCCGGAAAAAGCTTACCAAAAATGCATATGATGCTTGGTGAAAATCTGTGTGAATTAGAAAAAGCCATTCCCTCTTTTTTTGCCATCTAATTTCAAGGACAGCTTCCTGGTCAATTTTTTTTCTTTTGGATAAAAATATCCTCTGTCAATTTGGTTTTACTTACAAGAACTTGAAGAAATAAAAAAATATATATAGCAAGCAGTTGAAAATGGGCAGTTTTAGCTTTCATTTACTTAATTCCTATTTCTCAAGTCTTAAAGATTGGGAGGTTTGTCAATATAGGCTCCTAGTACTGAGTAAAGAAATTGATTTCTGCATAAAACATAGAAGGGAAATTTAACAATACATATAATCTATATGCTTTATTAAACAATTGATTCTTTCATTATATAAAATTAGCAAAATGCCAAAATCAGATTTTGTGATATATAACACCATCACCAAAGTTCACTCAAAGGAAAGATCTTAAAATACCTTGCAAACCATCACACTAGACCAAAATTCACTTGGAACAATGCAAATTACTTGAAATATGACAAACAATGTAGTTTATGTGTAAATTTGGCAACCTTCAGATAACTAATGTAGTTTATGTGTTCATGAGACATAGGAAATCTATGTAGATTTGGCAACCTTCAGATAACTAGATGAGCATGTTGTTAATTCATTCAATTTTCTATAAACTAAAAGAATGGGAGCAATATTGTAACATGTCTCCTTGACTAATACTTTCTGCAACTGGTAAGTTTCTACTTTTTAAAGCACAGCTATTGAAATTATCATTGCATTTTCCTGAAATACAAAATGTGTACTTTTACTTTGGTCTGTGTGATTCCACCAACATTTGGCTTTGTGTGATGCCTACAAGTGATGTGAATATATCTCTTTTAAAGATATTATCCACAAGAAAGATAAAACAATAATAATGATGATTAGGCTCACTGTCACTAATAACAGTAATAACAATATTATTGATACATACAAATTCAGCCAAAGAAATCAACAGATGTACCTAAATCAACAAAAGAGAAGAAATGCAACAGGATCTGTTTCTTCCACAAAGCAAAACATACCATTACCAAAAATATTGTCCAAAACAACCTCTTTTGAGCCATTACTATGAAAAAATCTTTTTCGTTAAATAAGCTATAACAGTAAGTCTAAAAATCATCCTATGGTTAACAAGAAGGCAGTTACTGTACCAACATGTAAATTGGAAATATTTTCTTAAAGAAAGATCCATCAACATAATACTTCCATCTGTATGGGTTTATCAACCAGATCTAGTGTCCTGCATTAATGTTCTATCTTAGGTATTTTGGGTATATATACACATTTTCTATAACAAAAACAATAACACCAATGACACAAATGTCAGGACAGATAAAACAAAATTTAAAACTCTGAATAATGAATACTGTGGGTATTTTCTTCATGTAGATACACCTAAACAGTCAACTTAATGAGATGTGTCAAAACACTTTTGATATCTTTACATAATGAGAGCAAAGTAAAAAAATACATTAAAAAAATAACAAGGTCTTAAGCAAAAATTTTGCCATACACACTTAAAGACTGAATAGTGTAAGAATACTTGATAACTCCAACAGAATTTTGCAAGATCAATAAGGTATAGTGAGAAGTAACAAATCTCTATCAAATAACAGAAATCTGGTATACATGTTGTGTAACTGGTTTTGTCATATCATATCCTTAAAGATTTCCATTGAGGTCTCTATCAAATTTTGGCATCATTCAGATGATTATTATATGGCAATGGCATTATCTCATAAATTCAGAAATCCTGAGAACCACAGATTTTTGTTGGGATTCCTTTATTACTATAGTAATCAAGACACAATAGAAAAAGATAATCATATCTTTTGTATGGATTGTATTTCAGCACAAATAAAGGAAACTGTCTAATCCAGAAATAAATTGAAATCTCTATGGGTGCTTTGATGTTAATTCTTAAAGCACGCTGTTTTTCATGAAATTTTCCTGAGAATACCAAGACTGATATGTTTTGATCTAAAAGATTATTTTCAACTAATTTACATAAAAGTTTGATATATTTACATTATGTTGAAAACTGTACATTGATTGATAAATGCTGATAAATATTGCCATCAGATATAAAGCTGTAAACTTAAACAACCACTGTTAATCCAATATATAAAAACAAATACTTTTTTAATCTCTATAATTCTCCTCTAATTTTTGCAAAAAAACAAAAATAGTGATTTGAAACTGCCATAATGTTAATTCAAATCTTAAACACTTTGGTGATAATAATTCTCAGAAATAATAATAACTGTAGGAGAAAAGTATGTACCAAAACCTTAAAAACTTTCAAACTTGTCTTAAAATTTCCATCATTTTCAAAAAAAAGACTAGCAGAAAGTATGGAGACTTATTCATACACCTTTCTTTATCTACCAATATCTCCACAAATTTTGAAAGATTGTCTTTACAATGAATTCATCCTATATTTGCACTTTCAAGATATTCTCATTACTGATGAAAAAACAATGGAAACATAACAAAACCCAATATAGTGTGTTGATTGTATTGATATATATATATATATATATATATATATATATATATATATATGTAAATATATACACATACATATGTACACACACACACACACACACACACACACACACACACACACACACACACACACACACACACACACACACACACACACACACACATATATATATCATCTTCATCAAGGGGCTAACAACAATGGGGGTTCATGGCTGCATCCACCCTTCACTGCTTCCAGCCACAAGGGTCCCTCATGACAAGTCTCTAGGCAGGCCCTTGGCCCATCTCTAACTCATCGAGCTGCCAAAGCAATGACTTCCTAGGTCGTCCCATGGGCCTCCTCCACCCAGGATTGTCTTTCAGAGAGAGACAGCCTGATTGGCAGGTTCATCCACAGGGAAATGAGCTAGATGCCTGTATAGTCTGAGTTGGTGATCCCGGATTATGCAAGCAACAGGTCTCATGCCAGTCTCACGGTGTAGCCGTCAGTTGGACACATGGTCCTACCAAATGTACCCCATGATCTGGGAAAGAGACTTGTTACAAAAGTCATCACTACAAGACTCCATAGAGCAAAAGAGACTTCCATAGAGCAAAACTGGCAGTATCAAGGCCTTGAAGACACATAGCTTGGTCCTTCTGCATAGGTACCAATGTCTCCAAATGCTCTTGTTGATCGAGTTCATGGCTCTTGCTGCTAGACCAATCCGTCTACTGACTTATTGGTCTGACGGCCCAGAGATATGGGCTACACTACCAAGGTATGCAAAGCTCTCTGTGACTTCAGTGTCCTCACCACAAGCATGGATCGACTGAAATGGTTCCCCTAACAGGCCCCCATAGTCCTGAATCTTGGTCTTGGTTCAGGAGACTTCTAGCCCAAGGGCTTCGCCCCATTGCTAAATGCATCAAGAGCCGTCACCAGTGATTCCTGAGACTCAGATAGGATAGCAACATCATTGGCAAAGTCAAGGTCAGAGACCTTGATATTGCCCAGTGTTGCTCCACACTGACTTTGGATAGTAGCTCTGCCCATTATCCAGTCCATGCAGCTGCTGAAAAGTGTTGGTGCAAGGACACAACCTTGCCTCACCTCTGAATTAACAGGGAAGAAGTTCGGAAGGCCCCCACCACACGTTATAGCATTATCAGTACTGGTATATAGGCTTGCTATTAGGCCAATAATCTGTGTTGGAATTCCCCTAAGTCTCACAATCTCCCATAGCGATTCTTGATGCATTGAGTCGAACACCTTCTTGAGGTCAATGTAGGCTGCAAGCAACCCACGACTGAACTCACAATGATGTTCCACAATTACTCAAAGCGCTAGGATATGGTCTATTGTTGACTTGCTAGGAGTGAATCCAGACTGCTCCAGTCTCTGGTGCCTTAGTAGGTGGTCACTGATCCGTTTCAGAAGAATGTGGGCAAAAATCTTGCCTGGTATTCTGAGCAGTGTAATGCCTTGGTAGTTGCTACAGTCCCAACAATCCCCCCCCACCCCCTCCCAGAGAAGGATGACCATGCCCCTCAAAAGGTCAGGGGGAATAGAACCAGATTGCCAGATGGCAGTTAAGATTGCATGCAAGCTCATGCCATAGGTTTACCCCCAGCCTTTAGTAGTTCAGCAGGGATATCACATATGCTTGAGGCTTTTACACTCTTCAGCTTAGAAATTGCCATCCTAACCTCAGGGTTGGAGGTTCCTTGTTGATGGGTAGGTCCTGCACTGGTATTCTGATACTACTTGCATCCAAGCTAACTGTTGGAGGGTCTACCTGGTACAGCTATTCAAAATAATCATCCCAACATTTACGAACCCCAACATGACCTGAGATGATCTGTCCATCCATCTGTCCATCTGCGAAGAGGGCTTAGAATTCTGTAATCTCAGGGTTTGGTAAGCAGGTTAAAGGTTATTTACCTAGAAATGGCTTTCAACCTCCTCTGCAAGATTCCTGATGAACTGTTCCTTGTGCCTTCTCATCAGTGTCCGAGCCCTATGCACCAAAGAGTGATGCAAGTCCTGATTGCCATTCAGCTGAGCCATGCAACAGACTTCAGTGGTTTCCAATGTCTCCAGGGAGATGAAATTCAGCCTTGCCCTCAGGTCTATGCCAATAGACTCCTGTGCTGCTTCAAGTGTTTTGCGCTTGAAGGATTCCCACTGAGCAATTGGGTCCATCAAGTTTTCAAGTTCTGTGAATTGATCATAGACTGCTGTGGTGAACCCATGAGCACACTCCTCCTTCCTCAGTCTGTCCAAGTGAAACACCCTAGAGTGGCCCCTACCAGCTTATGGTCAGTGCCACAGAACTCAGCACTCCGGTAAACCCTGCAATTCTGAAGGATCCTCTAACGGGTACTGACAAGAATGCGGTTGATCTCCTTGGCCATGGAACCTGTATCACTATACTATGACCAGCGATGTGGGTTGGAACACTGATACCAGGAGCCAGAAATCCTCATTCTCTGGGACCTAGTAAAGTCCTGGAGAAGGAGGCTGTTCTCACTGCTGGGATCAGCTCGTGAGCCATGGGGGCCAACAGACCTCTCATAGCCAGCTCGATCACAGCCAGATACTGCATTGAAGTCACCCAGAACAATGCAAATGTCTCATTGGGGGCAATTGTCTGCCATGGATGTGAGTTTGGCGTAGAACACTTCTTTCAAATCGAGTTTGTAAACATCAGCATGAGTGTACACAGCAATAAGAGACATGAAAGCTAAAAGCTATGCTTCAGTCTCAATGCCATAATACGCTCATCAACCGGTGTTACCTCAATAACCAAGGGTTGAAGTCGGCTGAAGATGGCTATGTCTACTCCCTGGAGGTGATGAATATCGCCCTAGCCTGACCAGTAGTAGGTGTACCCATCCATACTGATTGTGCTGCTGCCAGGTCTTCTCACCTCCAAGAAGGCAGCCGCCTTAACTCCCAATCACTCCAATTCCCTTGATAGCGGAGGTAACTGCTCATCCTAATATATATGTATATATGTATATATATATATATATATATATATATATATATATATATATATATATATATATATATATATATATATCACCACAAGGAAAAATTCACATCTAATAATGAATTCCAACAATTACTATCTCCATTTCTTTGAAATGAGATAATAATAATAAATCTTTATTAATCATTATATAATAATCTGTTACAGTCACAAGCTTCCATATTTTAAAAAAAATATGGCTTAACCTTTGCGACTCAATCTATAATAATAACACAACTTCTAAACTTAGAAGGTCATTATATAATGTATTAAATATCTGCATTTTTCTTATATATATAATATTAGCTATTAATGCTATAAGCTGTATCTGGACTGAACTACTGATTTCAATTTCTTATAAATAATATTTTCCATAATGTTCTGTTTACAAAAAATCCTCATTCAATTAAATTTACACATTCTTTAAACGAAGACACAATTATATTCTAAATGTTATTAACTTCACACAGTAAGTGAGCATTTACAAATAAACAAAGAAGTGATTCAGACCAGATGCAGAAGTCAGCACTGATAGGCTATTTGCTTTATAATGCAGAGAAATATATAACTGTACCATGTAATGGCCAAGAGCCATATATTGGATTCACAGATAAATTGTATTCAGTAAGAATCCTATAACACATAACAATCAAAATTGTATCAACAAACATAATATGTAACATGCACTAAAACTTTTCTCTCATATTTGAGCATGTGGAATTCATGTTAAACAAACTGCAAGTAGAACAACAAAGGGAAGTACAGGAAAACACATGAATATGCCAAAGCCTTTTTGCCTTATTTGTGTGCTCTCCTGAACTTTCCTTCGTGGTTCTACTTGCATATTTGAGCATACACCAAATACTTACAATTCCGAAGTTCCACAACATACTCTATCTTCAGAATGAAGTGAAAGATCACATCCTTTACCATTATTCATACTGCCACTGCTTGGAAACCTTGAAAACCTTACAGTCTCTGCTACTGCTTTCCAACTTAACTAATGTGCTGTGTTCATAAAATCTGTCCCTCTTAGCTTGTGATTTGATAAATAGAGTAACCAACAGTATCAAAATGATCAGATATTCAATGACCAGATATTCAAAAGAAAAATGTGTTTAGTTTCTCTTTAAAAATACATTTAACTGATGAATAGTCTATACTGTAAATATATAATTTTGTTTTTCATAAATTAGCAAGATTTCTAAATAACATTTTTTGAATGTCAAACAATTAAAATTCTCTTTTGATATCATGTGACCAACCAATATTTCACTTTATATTGAACGGTGAAGTATCACAGTGGTCTGTCTAACCAGGCAACTAACTGGTCTCACAAATCCATATCTAGGGCAAATATAAAACTTATTTAGATAAACTATAAACTTAACAATAACTTTTCCACATACTGAAGGTGCCTTATAATACATACACCTTCAATTATTGTTTTTTTCTATAATTATACCAGTCTGTAATATAGTTCATCAAATTGCCTCTCAATTGGATTTTAATAATACAAACATCATAAACCAATAACACAAGCTTTCAACTAACAAACTTCTGCTGAAAAAAAGTCTGTTAATAGGGTTCTTCATGATATCAAGAAAAGGAATAGTACACAAAGGAAA
>NC_061854.1:21459356-21464356 GCF_019202785.1 Penaeus chinensis
ATTAGTTTTTCACTTACTGGCATCACTTCAGTTCTAGGAAAGCATACAGTAAAAATCTTACTGGCATCTAAATTATCAAAAATTAAATGCTAAAATGAATCTAGATGATATGTGCGACCTCTACATCCCAGAAAAGACTAACTGTTAAGTGGTAAAATGGTCTGTAAAAATATATATTGATCATTTGTGAAAATAAAAGCAGATAATACTTCAAGTTTAAAAAGTGAAAAAAAGATTAGTCAAAAGTGTAAAACATAATCTTCCCGAGAGACATAATTAAAAAAATGAAGATACTACATTCACACTTTAGGTTTAAACAACACTATTTCAACAAATACTTGTAAATTTCTCATCCATTATTATTCTTTTATATACTGAACAGCATGCAATCATTCATCATATCATAAAAAAAACAAACTATCTAATCATTTAGAAAAAATATATATATACACAGAAAGACAAAGGATCTTCTGTAATTTATGCCACAGTATTGACAACTGTGTCCCCAGGAGAGTAGGTTTCAAGGCGCCGACGTGTGATTGGAGATGACCCCGTTCTCATGACGGATCACACCATTACCACAAACCCCTGAGGATTCCATGCCTGCTAAGGAAACAGTGTCAAAGAGAGAGAGAGTGGAGTCAGTGCAGGATATGAAAGAGAATGAAGGGCTTTGATGACTTCAAAAAGGAAAAGAAAGAAGATTAAAGGCCGTGCTAAAATGGAAATACAAAATATGCCATTAGAATGCAATATTATAAGAAGCTACTGGTTACAGCATAATGAGTCAGGTAACTTCATTTGTTAAATTGATAAAATCAAATATAACATACCTCTATCAAACTAAGCCAATGTTTACTTACTAATATATTATTAACACCATATAGGGAAAACTACTTGTACTATACATTTGAATTATGAAAATATTAATACTTACTATATATCTTACACAGAAAAAACGAAAACAAAGTAATATAGATAAATGAAGAAATCCCACAGAACCCCAACAGGAATTTGACACAAGTGCACAAATTACATAAACTAGGCCATGTCCTCTTATTTATTATGGTTTCCTGTTAATTCTCTACAAATGTGAATGAGAAACTGAACTGTATTTCCTGTTCTTTCAGTGTAATGGACACCACACAAGAATGCTAATATTCAATGCATTTTATATAAAAGAGGTGAAACAGACTAGACACATAACTTGGTTCTATGTAGAATCTCTTAATCATTTTATTTAATAAAATCAACATTAATCCAATGACCATGGTGTTAAAAATCATAAGCAAATATTTGAAAAATTGGTTTTCCTTTGATTTCAAAAAAATCTGTTTGGTGTCAATTATGACACCAAACAGCTACTATCAGAGAAAGACTAACTCCTTCTGACAAGCCACATCATCGTGTATATCATGATATGGTACCATCAGTAACCCAGTCCAGTGCAGCCATGGCACAATAAGGTACCATCTGCATTTCATGGGTTAAATATTGTTATGTAAGTTACAAATTACAATGCTAGTTGGTATCATTCAATATAATATGTTTAAGCAAGGCTAATTAAAACTTACAAATAAATATATAAATATATAAATATGTAGCAATAGGTGTCTCTGTGTATTTCTAAACATATACAAGTATATCTGCAATGCGTTTTTTTATTCATAATCTAATCTTTTGTATGCAATATATCTAATATATCACTAAAGGACAATAATAATTATATATATATTAGAAAATACAAAATCTAGTACATAGAGGCTGCATATGTACAGTCAAAATTTATGAATACTAAACAAGAATCAGATGAAAGAAAAAAATACATCACAACACAGAAAACAACAGGACAAAAGATACCATAAAAATATATATAATCTATAAATCAAGATCTCTTTATTATGTACCTTATGTACTATGACCTACTTGCCAAGCTCTTTTTGAACGCACTTTTTAAAGAGTTGTGTAGTTCGAACTGTGATGTGACAATGTTGAGATTATCACAGATTGCTCTGAGTCCCTGCTCAACGCCTGGTGTGACGTTGATGAATATCAGGTCCTGGTGACGCTTTTCATAGTCCATGCAAAGGCCTTTGATTCCCTAGAATATATGAAAAGATTTATCAAAATGGTCAGAAATTTGTATTTGTATTTATTTTAGAAAAATTTATCTACTAAAACCTTTACTTAGAGAAGCAACCAATCCTTTCTTCCTTACAGACTAATGTGCCCACATCTACTAAATTACAATTAAAACATTTAAGATTCATTCCAATGAGCGTGATGGCACACATATACATGACTCACTTCTATAAAAATTAGTAATTATTTTTTTACTGTTATTCACCTTGGCAGCAGTAAAATCAACCCCAACAAAATGTTTGCAGTCCACGACAACTGCCAAGTTTCCACTGGCCATTCCTCGGCCTGCTTTGCTTACAACTGATCTTACATGATCAATTGAGGGGAAGAAAAGACCACTACGCGGCTCCACCAAAACATATGCAGGTTCATCTCCATCCTAGGAGGGAGAAAGCATTCAATGTAAATTCATAAAACTTGCAATATAATAACTGATGAAAAAAGGCAACTAATCACAAACATCACATGTAAAAATTCTTCAGATGCATCTGCTTCTCCTGGTTATATTACCAAGAATAAGGTTTGATATTCCTGAAGAAGACTGTTATAGATATAACACCAAAGAGGAAAATAAAATAAAAATTGTAATGTCATCTTATTTTTTAAAATAAATAAATTATATTTACTGTGTGAGACTTTGCTTCTTCCACTACTACTAAACTGCACTGTATAGCACTGGCAAAAAAAGAGCAAAGAAACATTGCTGCTAACACATCCACTGGGTTACATGCCATGCAAATTTGCACACACAAGTTGTTAATGTTATTCTCCTGTGAAATTAACATAAACATGAATTATAAGCAAGCTTTGATTCAAGGGTAAAAAAGAAAGCAGAAAAAAAAAAATCAAATTTTCCAGCTATATATATTTTTTGTGCCCACATTTTTTTTCTTTTTGTATTAAGCATTAAACTTAATGCAATTACCACTGCAGTGCTATCTAATGATTTCCAGATTTTTTCATATCTAAAAAAATATAAAAATAATAACACCTCCCATACACTATCACCATCTGTTGAAATGGAAAAGGAAACTACTTCTGAATGCATGAAACTGCAATATCACATTCCACTGCCTCCTGTCAGTGTTAGTGTGTACTGCACTATTGTGCATCACAATAACTTAATATTAGGAGAGCAATGTCAATAAAATTAATTTTTATAAAATTGAAGGAATCTTTGGTAAGATCAGAAAAGGAAAGAGTGATAATCAAAAACAGATAAAGCAAACTTATGACAGAACTTCTATATTCTTTCTTCAGATAAAAAGCCAGACTGAAAAAGCACACTGAAAAAGAATGACCTTCACACAAAAAGCTTCAGCCATAAAAGGTCTACATCATCATTATCATCACACTGTTATGTTTTTCCTTTTGCAACAAAGCCTTTCTGAAATCTTTAGCATTTTCTAATCTTCCACAACACTCACCTTTCTTTCTTTCCTGAATTAATCGATCTTAAAGGCTCATATCCTTTAATCTTTGCTTTGGTCTGGGTTCAACATTCACTGCAATAGTGAACCTATGTAGCTGCATATCTTGTACTAACTAGAATATATACCTATGTATTGTATTACATATAATTTTGGAAATCAATTGCTGATGTTCAAGAAAATGAGAATAGCTGTGTAAGTTCAAATGAAGTTAATGCAGAGAAAGTGTGAGTTTTGGCAAGCTTGCTTTTCCAGGTTGGTTGTAAGCATAACAGATGAGATGTGTGACTGTTAAATTCTATAACAAATGTTAAACTTAAATAGGATAGGAAGTAATGAATTCTAGATTAGATTTGGTTTTAATATACATTGTAATTAATGTAAGCTTCTAAAATTATCATAAAAATTAATAGGTTAATCTGGTATCCGATGGAATTAACAAATTACAGACGCAGCACCTATTGTCTGATTTCTCCATTATAAACAGCATATATTCAAAGATACTTTTTTGTGGCTTTTGAAATAGGAATATCATATATCTCAATTGAAGTATTACAGCGAGCATAATTAGCAATGTGTTCTTGTTAACTGCTCTTTACAGAAAGAAAGATGAATACTCTAGAGATTAAAATACAACAACAAAGAAAGAAATGAAAGAAGAAATTCCTGTTAAAAATATAAGTTAATAATAAAGTAATTTTTGCATACAATTACCTGTCTCATCACGGCTGTCACCTCAACCTTGGGTCGAGCAGTACCATACAAGAGAATGGCCAGATTGATGCCAACCCCAACCAAGATGCCATATTCAAGTTTCCAGAACAAGCATGTGAGAAAGGAACCCCAGAGAGGAAGCTGGTCCAGCTTCCTTGTTCTCCAAATTGGGAGGACCATCTCATACTCCACCATGAATATCACAGCACATATGATCACAGCTGACAGTGTGGCCTTGGGAATGTATCTGTGAAAAAAGGTTTACTGTCAGTACTCAGTATATTTTATGGTCAACAACTCAGTTAGCCTCCCATAAACTGTTTGTGAACTCTGCCCTATGTGGCATACTCAAGATTTGTACAGTACATTCAGAATTGGCCAAGCCTACAATCAATTCTGAAACATTCAGCATGTATACTTCAAAATCTTTTGTGCTTGTTTACGCTTGCTTATTGCCACTGGGGAAAATGAATAAAGAATGGGGAAAATGCTGTGCTCATTTTTTATATTTTTGTGAAATGTCTCTGCACTCAGATGGCTCTGCTAGTGCTTTGCCACAAAGGAGTTAATTAGTAGATCTTGTGACCTTACCTGATTTCACCTTTCCTTGAATTGGGGGAAAATATATTTTTTACTAGTGCTATGAATATCGATGGTGTTATTTTTATTATAAAAACATCATAATTATTATAATGTTATAAATATTAGTAACAG
>NC_061854.1:21471856-21476856 GCF_019202785.1 Penaeus chinensis
TTATAATCAAATAATCATGATTCATTCCACACACAAACACACACACAATCACAATAACTGTGTTTGCTTAATTAGATCACAAGTGCGCTTGGATGGCTGACTGCTTACACGTGAAGTCGACATACACAGGTTTTTTTTTTTTTTGTTTAAAGTACCTCTGATATTCAAAGTATTTTTTTTTTTTCTGAAATGACATATAACCTAAAAGCAAAAAAACAAAAAAACGGAAACACACTTACACACACTTACACACACACACACACACACACACACACACACACACACACGAAAACTTGCACACTCCAACACGCGCTCACAATCGCTCATAGACTATCGCTTCGTAATCATAGCAGAGATTAGTGAAGAGGATGATAAAGTATATATTGGAAATATTAATCTCCTTCGTGTATGCGTAACTGATGTCTGTCCGGAATGTTGATAGGTTGACAGACATCGCACATTAATAAAACGATTTAAAAACAAGAACATAGGGCGAGGACAAGAAACGACAACGAACTAAGACGAGGCAAAGACGGCAATGACAAAGAAAGAAACAAAGAAAATGCAACAAGGAAACCTCTATGATACTAGGGAACGTCACGGAAGCAGGAGAATACAGCCATGGCAATAAAACCATAAAAATAACAATGGAACGATACACAAAGAAAAACGACAGGAAAGTAGACTCGATAACAAAACAGAAAAGGTGATAAAGAAAGCAACAAAAGCGACAGCCAAACCAAGGAAAAATACACACACGACGATAAAACAAAAGAACGACTGTAAAGCAAAGAAAAGCAACTAACAATGAAACTAAAGCAACAGCTAAAATGAAACTAAAGCGAACAAGAAAGACGATAACAAAGCAAAGTAAAAAAAAAACAAAAAAACAGACGGCAATCAAACCAACAAACAATAACGACACGGAAGAAGAGTTAAACAAAATTAACAAACAAATAAAAACAGAAAGAAAAGAAGATGAAACAGCCCAACAAGGCGACCTACCGAAAGGAGATTCGTGGCGCTGGAGGTCACGCTGGCCATCGTGGGTCTGGTCTTCGCTCGGGCGTTCGCTGCTCCGTCTGCGCCTTGGTGCCCCGCCGCTTCTGTGGGCACGAGGGCGGAGGGAAGGGCTTAGCGACGCGCGTTGGCCGGCTGGCGGTGATGGTGGTAATGATGGTGGTGGTGATAGCAATGATGATGATGGTGAATGGTATTGGTGATAGTGATGGTGATGATAATAATAATAAAAATAATAATAATAATAACAATAATAATAATAATAACAATAATAACAACAATAATAATAATACTAATAATAATAATGACAGTAATAATGACAATAATAATAATCATAATAATAATTATATTAATAATAATAATATAGTAATAACAACAACAATAACAATAATGATAACAATAATAATAATAATAATAATAATAATAATAATAAGCCAACACAACAACAACAACAATAATAATAATAATAATAATAATAATAATAATAATAATAATAATAATAATAATAAGCCAACACAACAACAACAACAACAACAACAATAATAATAATAATAATAATAATAATAATAAAAATAAGCCAACACAACAACAATAATAATAACATTTATAATAATAATAAAAGTAAAAATTATAGCAGTGATAACAATATAACCTAGAGTACTAATGAAATACAGTACAAATCTAGGGATCTTACATTCTATGATGAATACATAAACTCATTAATACATTAATGCATATCCACAGAGTACGAAACAGTCCAATCAAGACTGCTATTATCCATGCAACTCTTTGGTAACATTTCTTCTCTAATCCTCCTTCAGTAGGCCAGAAACGTGGCTAACAGTATAATGCATCTCACAGCAAGTCCTCTAGAATAATCGCAGCATCGCTTGGCTCACGCTGTGTGTGTGTGTGTGTGTGTGTGTGTGTGTGTGTGTGTGTGTGTGTGTGTGTGTGTGTGTGTGTGTGTGTGTATGTGTGTGTGTGTGTGTGTGTGTTTTTTTTTTTTTTTTTTTTTTGCCAGGACACCTTGTGCTCTCTTTGGCCTAAATGTGACAATACAGATACGGATTACTATAGACATTGACATGAGCAAATAAGGAGCAAACACAGGGAGACTAAAAGGTAAATAAATAGATGCATAGAAAGATAGAGATACAAACAGCTAGGTAGACAGACAGACAGACAGACAGACAGACAGACTGACAGACACGCACGCGCCTCCCTTCTCATCCCTTAAGCCTTCTCCCCTTGACCTTCCGATTCCCCATCCCTTCCACCTACCCCCACCCAATCCCTAGCCCTGCGATCCCTATCTCCCGTCGAGGAAAAAATAAAGTAAAAATTCTCGGCTAAAAAACCCTAATTTCGGGAGCAACTGAAGTCAAGTAAGTTGATACAGTATTCCCACGGCCCCCCCTGACCTTGGCTTTGAGATACGGACGCCCCCTCGGCGGCGAGGCGCTTGCAGGCGGGCAATGGAGGGGCGGGGAGGCAAGGGGGAGAGGGGAAGGAAAGAAGACAAGTAGAGAAGAGAAACGGGGGAAGAATGAGAAGAAATAGGGAAGAGAAGGGGAAGAAGAAAGAGAAGAAACAGGGAAGAGAAGGGGAAGAAGAAAGAGAAAAAACAGGGAAGAGAAGGGGAAGAAGAAAGAGAAGAAACAGGGAAGAGAAGGGGAAGAAGAAAGAGAAGAAACAGGGAAGAGAAGGGGGAGAAGAAAGAGAAGTAGGGAAGGGGGATGGAGAGAGAGAAGTAGGGTAAGGAAAGGGAAGAAGAAAAGGGAAAAAGTAAGGAAGATGAAGGGAAGAAGAAAGAGAAGAAGTAGGGAAGTAGGGGGGAGAACGAAAGTAGGAAAATAGGGAGGAGAAGGGAAGGAGTAAGGAAGGGGAAGAGAAAATGAAAGAGAGGAAAATGGGAAGGGGGAAGAAGACAGAGAAGAAGCAAGGCAAAGGGGAGAAGAGATGTCGGGGGAAGGAAAGAAGAAAAAATCGGGTGTATGGGAGGGGAAGAGAGGAAGAGAAAAAAAGAATTAGGGAAGGGAACGGGATGAAGAAATAGAAGTAAGGAGGATGGAAACGAAAGAGAAGATGAAGGAAAGGAGGAAGAGAAGAAAAAGCACCAGGGAAGGGAAAAAGAAAGAGAAAATCAAAGGGGAAACAAAGAACAAAGAGGGAGAAAGGGAAAGAGAAGGACGAACGAAAGCGAAGAAATAGTGAAGGGAAGAAAGAGAAGCGAAGAGAAGGTTAAGAGAAAAGGAAAAGGAAGAGAGGGGAAGGGGAAGAGATGAAGAAAAAAAGAAAAGAAAAGGGAAGGAGGGTTGGAGGAGGAGAAGTTGAGTAAGAAGAGACGAAAGGGCAGGAAAGAGAAGGAGAATAAAGCCTGTGGACTATCGCTAGCAATTATATGAAATATGTCTGTCTGTCTGTCTGTCTGTCTGTCTGTCTGTCTGTCTGTCTGTCTGTCTGTCTGTCTGTCTGACTGTCTGTCTCTCTCTCTTACACACACACACACACACACACACACACACACACACACACACACACACACACACACACGCACACGCACACGCACACGCACACGCACACGCACACGCACACGCACACGCACACACACATACACATACACATACACACACACACACACACACACATATATATGTATGTGTCTGTGTGTGTGTGTGTGTGTGTGTGTGTGTGTGTGTGTGTGTGTGTGTGTGTGTGTGCGTGTGTGTGTGTGTGTATGTGTGTGTGTGTGTGTGTGTGTGTATACATACATACAGACATATAGACATATACATACACATATATATAGATATATATGCATATATCATATAATATATAGTAAATAATATAGACATACACACACACACACACACACACACACACACACACACACACACACACACATATGTGTTGTGTTGTATTGTGTTGTGTTATATTATATTATATATATATATATAAAATATATATATATATATATATATATATATATATATATATATAAACACACACACACATATATGTATATGTATATATATATATATATTTATATACATATATATATATATATATATATATATGTATGTATGTATATAAATGTATATATATGCTTACACATATACGAACACAGACAAACAAATATACACACATACCTTAGTAAAAAGTCATATTTACTTCAAAATGATACTAACCTCTCTTTATCTCTTAAGAACTTAATATAGTTAAGCTTGGTGATATGAGTGATGTACTTAAAATTAAGAGTAATCGTAGATCTAAATTGTGAAATAATCATAACGAAGTCACGATGCACTATTTCACAGGCAAAACTGCTAAGAAACTATAAGGTTATTCAACCATTTAATAAAAACCCAACAGTAGCTGTCGTAATAATAAAAAAACACACAGCAACGATAATAATATTAGCAATAATAAAAAAAAACATAACAACGATAATGATACGGCAATAATAAAAAAAACACCACTGGCGACAATAATGGCAATTTGGATAATAATGGTATTCAATAAAAAATAATGATGATGATGATAACAATAGTGATGATAATAATAAAACAATAATAACAATACTAATAATGATGATGATAATATTAACAATAATAGTACTAATACTAATGATAATAATAATAATAATAATAATAATAATAATAATAATAATAACAATAATACTAATACTAATACTGATAATAACAAAAACATAACAATCAACACCATATATCATGTTTATCAAACATACATAAGTGCCCAGAGAGGGATGGAAAGGAGGATGAAAAATAGACAGAAAAAAAAAAAAACGGAAAAGATTGGGAGAAGCCGACGTCCTGCAGTGGATTGATACAGGCTGATGATGATGATGATCTCTCTCTCTCTCACACACACACACACACACACACACACACACACACACACACACACACACACACACACACACATAATGAAACCGTACATACACCACTATGAAATTA
>NC_061854.1:21496856-21499284 GCF_019202785.1 Penaeus chinensis
CCGCTATGAAAACAATGTATCATACCTCTACCCACCTTTCACAGGTGACCAGAAGCTTGACATGTATCATAAGTATAAATATCTCGGGGTGAACGTTAATGATGCAGACCTGGTCCTTTCTCTAAAGAAGAGACTCTGGGAGAGATTGAAATCGTTGAAAGTTCTTGTCGGAAGAGCATGGAATCAATGTTAAGCTCACTAGGCTGTTTTACTTGGCTTTTATAAGGTCAGTTGTAGACTACCATGTACTGCACTTGTTGCAGTGTAAGGAATCAGAAATAAATAGCTTGGAGGTAGTGTAAAATGAAGCCCCGAGAACAGCGATGATAGTGAGCATGAGATCATTGCATTGTGGTCTGCCAAAATGGCTCTCTTAAAATCAGTGAATAATGGTATAATAGATGGTATACTCATATCATATCCTAAATTTGGAATGTAATCGTATTATAGCTGTACACCAAAGGTAATAGTGCCTAAGCAGTACGCCGCGACGGGATGGCGATTGGACAGATGAGGGACTGTGATCATTTTTAACAACTGATATACTAGACGACATAATCTTGTTATAGCCTTACGTTGTACTACCATATTATGGCTGTATATCAAAGCTCGTCCGCAGAGTTAGTCTATGTGGTAATTAAAGGACTGAATCAACCAGATACCAGACACGAGCATACTAAATTCGGGCTATAATATGGCGTTCTGGCCATGTATCAAATAAAATAAAGCCTGTCCGGGCAGCCGGGTAGGTCGATGAATTGCAACAGCGGAATGAGTAACACAATAATTTTCGCTACAATGCATTAGCAAATATAATTCTGTTATACCATATATGCAACATTAGGCCTGGCTAGACATTAAATACGTCAAACTTGCCTCTACGCCTGAGCAATTACCCAGAGACGTCAATAATGGACTTGGGTATCTAAAAATCAGATTTATCATATACCCGGTTTTATTATCAATATAACCTTACGAACGAGCTGGATTGTACGGATATTGTGTACCGTAGCCTGTAGAAGAACGGCCTTAAGTTTCTATATCTTTAAAATTACATTTGCATTATCAACCCGGACTAGCTACTCCTATCTATCTATATGTATATGTAATATGTAAGTGTGTGTGTGTGTGTGTGTGTGTGTGTGTGTGTGTGTGTGTGTGTGTGTGTGTGTGTGTGTGTGTGTGTGTGTGTGTCTACCAGCATGATGAAATGCAGAATAAAATGAATCTAAAATGAAAACAAACTTAATCAATGCATTTGAAGGACAAAAATTCACATTTCTTGTGCGGTACTTCAGTAGTGATAGTGGATATTTGACTAGTAGCCTCTATATGAGTTATATCACATATCTATTATATAAAAATAACGACTCTTGAATTCTTGATAGGACTGTTGTCCTTGAACGTGGCGCTACTGACATATCTCTAAAATTGGGGGGAGCGAGCGAACGAACAAGCGAGAGGGGGAGGGGGGTAGTGAGAGAGTGAGAAAGTGAGAGAGTGAGGGAGTGAGAGAGTGAGGGAGTGAGAGAGTGAGAGAGTGAGGGAGTGAGAGAGTGAGTGAGTGAGTGAGTGAGTGAGTGAGTGAGTGAGTGAGAGTAAGAGAGTGAGTGAGTGAGAGAGAGAGATAAAGTAGATAGATAGAGAGGGGGGGGGGGGGAGAGGGAGAGAGAGAGGGAGGGATGAAAGGAGGAAGGGAGGGAAACAGACACTGGGAGGGAGGTAGAGAGAGAGACTGAGAGAGGGAAGGAGGAGTGAGGGAGTGAGTGAGGGAGGGAGGGAGGGAGGGAGGGTGAGAGGGAGAGAGAGAGGGGGGGGCAGGAGGGAGGGAAAGAGAGAGGGGGAGGGAGGGAGAGAGAGAGAGGGGGGGAGGGAGGGAGGGAGAGAAAGACAAAGATAGACGGCGGGAGGGAGGGAGAGAAAGAGAGATAGCAAGAGATAGACAGATATACAGATATATAGATAGATAGATAGATAGATAGATAGATAGACAGATAGACAGAGAGAGAGACAAAGATAGACGGCGGGAGGGAGGGAGAGAAAGAGAGAGATATAGCAGGAGAGGTGGAGGAAGGAGGAAGGAGAAAGGAGGGAGGTAGGGATGAAAGAAGTAAGAGAGAGAGAGATAGAGAGACTGGGAGGGAGGGAGGGAAGGAATGTGTGTGTGTGTGTGTGAGAGAGAGAGAAGAGATGAGAGAGAGAGATGAGAGATGAGACGAGAGAGAAAGAGAGTGATTTCGGAGATTGGAGAAGAGGATGGAAGACTAGAGAGAGAGAGAGAGAGAGGGAGAGGGAGAGAGAGATGGAAAGAGAAAGAGAGAGAGAGGAAAGAGAAAGTGAGAGCAGAAAGTTAAGATAGATAGATAAATGGATAGATAGATAGATAGATAGATAGATAGATAGATAGATAGGAGATGAATACGAGAAA
>NC_061854.1:21499384-21511884 GCF_019202785.1 Penaeus chinensis
AGAGAGAGAGATAGAGAGAGAGAGAGAGAGAGAGATAGAGAGAGAGAGAGAGAGAGGAGAGAGAGAGAGAGAGAGGAGAGAGAGAAGAGAGAGAGAGAGAAAGAAGGAGAGAGAGGGAGAAAGGAAGGGGGAGGGGAGGGAGGGAAGGGAGGGAGGGAGGGAGGGAGAGGGAGGGAGAGGGAGGGAGAGAGAGAGAGAGATAGAGAGAGAGAGAAGAGAGAGAGGAGAGAGAGGAGAGAGAGAGAGAGTGAAAACAAATACAGAAAGAGCGAGCGAGGACAAGCAGGTCAGAAGCACCGCGATGGGAGCGTGTGAATCGTCCTCGCAAGAAGGTGGATGGAGTCACGCTTACACACAGACGCAAACGCACACACACATGCACATGCACACACACCACCTACTAACCGGAATTTGCAACCGCAGTTCTAACCCGAGGCTGTCCTAATCCCTACCTCACACACAGGAACGGAAGGTGCTTAACCCCATATGTAGTGAATCATACACCGACGTCGCACGCACGCTCACATAAGTACACATAATGTGAACATTACATACTAGTGTGGCATTCGCAAACCAAACAATAAAATCATTTGGAAAGTTAGCCAGCCTGCCAGCCTGCCTGTCTGTGTCTGTCTGTCTGTCTGTGTCTGTCTGTCTGTGCCTCCCTGCCTGCCTGTCTCACTCACACACAAAAGATAGGCGGAGGTCGCAAACAAATCCTGATCCCCCCCCCCCCTAAAAAAACGTTAGAGCCCGCCCCTTGAGGAGCGCCAACAACGCCAATTAGAGGCCGGCAAAGGACCCGTCCTACAAGCAAGCAGACTGCGACCGGCCTTAGTTAAGGAAGCCGTTTAAACACCGGACGAGCGCAATTAATGCCCGGGACGCGAAGGCCGAGGCGGAGGTGGCGATGGCGGGGCAGGTGGGCCGAGGGCACGTAGGCCTACCGAGCGTACCCCGGAGGGGGAAGGGATGTTAGAGGACGGGGAAGAAGGGAGGGACGGAAAAGGAGGGAAGGAGGGAGGGCGTAACGAGGTGGTAAATCTTGAGTAATAAAGGTACCTTCGGCCCGCCCAGCCCTTTGTTCGGTTGCACCTTCGACTCTCGGCTGGGCATCGTTAGCGGACTTGGTTTCACGGGAGCTGCGTCGTACGCCCCTTTCCTTGCCCCCCCCCCCCCCCCCCCTTTTTGGGTACGACAAGAGGGCACTGCACACGAGTTACTGCGAACGACAGGCTTTACTGGAAGGTTGGTTCGACAACGCACGCATTCCGCCAGAACAATACAAGACATGATAACAACACAAGAACTGTCTAAAGTCGTGAGAGAAAAGTGACGGAAGGGGATGGGGGAGGGGAGGACGCAGCCGAACCACCGGTCGGCGCAAATTGTTATCCTCGAGGCAGGCGCGTCCAAGGTTAAAACGCCGCACGCATTGAAAGATTTGTCCTTTTGTAAAAGCGCACCGCGTTCAGCAGTGCTTGAAGGCAACGCATCGAAAAAAAAACTAACATAACTGCAACGCAGACAAAACATACTACACGCATGAAAAAAAATACATATGCCGCTTAAGAGAGCTTTCAAGCACATCCACCTACCTATCCAAGAGGGGATGGTAGGAGGGGGTTGTAATGACCACCGCAACAGCCGGTCTCCAGAAACCTGTCAAGCATTTTAACGCATTGCTCAAGAACCTATTACATCCTACAACCCAAGCCAAGACAGGCCTCCTCCTATCCTCCCTCCCTCACGACAGGTGTTTTGCGATTTCCCGGCCGTCCCAGCATCGGGCACGGGTGCTCGCCTCACAAAACACCAGCCTGCGACGGGCGCAACAGGTAAGGAAGGCACAGGGCGTATATGGAATGCAGGATACGATATGCTACGACTAATAATACGGAAGACGGCTAATAACAGATTATACACACTACAAGCTCCTATTCTATTAATGACACGGTATACAACCCTACAAGGTCCTATAAGTACCTCGCCTCTGCCCCTTAATTCAGATAGAGACGGAAGACATGGAATAATACACAAAGACAAGCGCCAACAGGGATTAGGGAATGACAACAATAGCTTTATCAACAAACTGTAGACAGGAGTGGGGAAAAGAAGAAGAATTCGAAGAAGAAGAATTAGAAGAGGAGGAGGAGGAGGAGGAATTAGAAGAAGAATTAGAAGAAGAATTAGAAGCAGAAGAAGAAGAAGAAGAAGAAGAAGAAGAAGAAGAATTAGAAGAAGAAGAAGAAGAATTAGAAGAAGAGGAAGAATTAGAAGAAGAAGAATTAGAAGCAACATCAAAAGAAGAAGACGCAGCAGAGAAAAAGGTGGAAGAAAACAGATAACTAAAAACCGTTGAGAATGCAAACTTCGTGGGAAGAGGAGGGCGAGTACGAAGAATTTAAAAGATGACTAGGATGAAAAAGGAAGGAAGGGGAGAATCAGAAAAAAAAAAAAAAAAACGAAGCGGGCCAAAAAAATAAATGCTCACGATGACGAAAAAAGACAAGATAAAGTAGAACAGGAAGGAGTAATTATGAGAGAAAAAGTGAGAGAGTAAGCGAGGGAGAGAAGAAGAATCACGCACTCTGTGGCGAGGGCCGAGAGACCCTCAGGCGCCCCAGGGAAGGAGAGGAATTCGGAAGGTTCCCAGCGAGCGAGCGAGGAGCCAGGCGCCCCGGGCACACCGAGGACCCGCCGAGGAGGACTCGGGCCACGGCGGAGGGAGGGAGGGAGGGAGGGAGGGAGGGAGGGAGGGAGGGGGGAGGGAGGAGAGGAGGAGGGAGAGAGAGGAGAGAGAGAGAGAGAGAGAAGAGAGAGAGAGAGAGAGAGAGAGAGAGAGAGAGAGAGAGAGAGAGAGAGAGAGAGAGAGAGAGATTGGTGGAGAGGAAGAGAGAGGGGGAGATGAGGGAAGAAAAAATACGGACAAAAAAAAAAAAAAAAAAAAAAATAATAATAAATAGATAAATAATAATTCTAAAGTGAAATGAAAGATACTGTGGACAGATACTGGCGAAGAACTCACCTAATTCCAGACAACAGAGCATTCCCACATACCTGTAAATCAAGAAAAAAATTGTTACAAAATGACATTAAAGAAATCAACACAAAAAATAATAGATAAATATCTAAAAAATATTCCATTATCTCCAACAGACCTGCAAATAATACTTCTAGACATCCACGCGTCGACATGGATGGCCCAATTCAGCCGTAATTTACCAAATAAACACACAACCTAGCCTCGCCCTGCTGATCTCGTTGGCCAGTCATGTCCATAAGCACACACACATACAAGGCCACAAACACATTTTATTCATTCATTCATCCATTCGTTCACACACACACACACACACACACACACACACACACACACACACACACACACACACACACACACACACACACACACACACACACACACACACACACTCCAATCATTTATTCATTCATTCAAACAAGCACACACAAACACATGCACAACCGAGCAAACACGCGCTGCTCTGAGAGGCTGATTCCAGGGGCTAACGACGATCCCACGATTAATGAACCGTCATTTGCAACATCAACATTTACGCAACAGCCGCCAGGGAGGGGAGGGGGGGGGGGTAAGCGTGACGGATGGAGGGGGGGGGGAGAGAAAAAAGGTGGGTTACGAAATAAGCAAACGCCTCCTGCATCGACGCCCAGATCTCGCCACAAAGAACACACAACATTATTATCTAAGAATAATGGGATTACCATACAAGTGCCTCTCGTCCCCACGCAGCCAGGTGGGTTTCTCGTTCCTCTCGCCTAATTTGCACCCAAACAAGTGTCAAAACAACACACAATATTTAAATGTTTAGGACTACGAAAGAGAAAAGAGGAGAGAAAAAACGACACAGCTCCCGAGACCCAAACTGCACCATATAAAAATAAACTACAATAATCAATAAAGCAACTTCCCCTCCCCCCCTCCCCCCCCTCCATTCCGCCCGTCCTTCTGTCCTTTCACTTGCCGAGCGCAGAGGGCGTGGCTCCACATCGTGCCGCCCACCACATCGCCCCCCGCCCGCCGCCCACAATGAGATAAAACGCCCTCTAAACGCCCCATCGCCCAGCCATTGTTCATTCATTATCCCCGCCTCATTATATTGCGCCTCGCCTAATTGTTATCATTAATCTGACTCACTGCTGTGATAACTCCATCCCTCCAGGTACCCCTCTCCCCTCCTCCCTCTCCCTTTACTTCCCTCCCACCCTGTCTCTGCATCCGCCCTTCTATCCTTCCCTCAATTCATCCATCCATCCATCCATCATTCTCTCTCTCTCTCTCTCTCTCTCTCTCTCTCTCTCTCTCTCTCTCTCTCTCTCTCTCTCTCTCTCTCTCTCTCTCTCTCTCTCTCTCTCTCTCTCCTTCCATCTAACCTTTCCCTCCCTCAACCTCCCACCTGCAATACCCCCCCCCCCCCTAAAAAAGGGGAGGAAGTCTTTAAAGCACCCGAGGCGGATGGATGCTGCAATCCCCTCTTCGCCATCTCCACTCAGCGCATCCTTCCCGTGTTGCAACGGCACTGCAATCATTGTTGCCGCCATTATCATGTGCACGCTTTACCGCATAAATTATCAATCGCGTCGTTATCATTTCCTCGATTTCGTATTGCGGCCGCCCTCATTGGTGAGAGGGCGCCGGCGAGGAAGAGCGGGACCAAACGGAGGAAGAGTAAAAGAACGGAAATGCGTAGGAATAAAGCAATCAAGGAGCTATATAGGAAAATAAAAAAAATAGTCAATTTCAGATTAATGCGAAGGTGATAAAAACAGAATAAGAAGGAATACGCTATGAGGGTAAAACAAGAACAAAAAATCAAGGAAAACGATTGATGGTGAAATAACGATTAAAATCAAAATAATGATAGGAAGAGCAACGACTATTATAATAAGAGTAATAAGAACGACAATAAAATAGTTGTATCAATAAAAAACACTAAGATGATGATGACGATGACGATGATGACGATGACGATGACGATGACGCTGACGACATCAATAATAAAATAAGAAAAATGCAGAGAAAGCAGCAACCACACGGTCCCGCCTGCACGCCCCGCTCAACGCCCGCCAGAAAGAACAGGAGATCCACACCATAACAAACGAGATATGTAGCGAAATCACCATCACCGCCACCATCATGTGTATACTTTCACCGGCCGCCTCCAAACGCAAACAAGCGGAGGCCAGTTTCCCCCAAAGACTGGTGCTGCTGCCTCGCAATCAGCTGATGATTGTACACGTGATGGTCGTCGGAGATCTAAAACGCCAATCTCCTTTGGCTAAAACCTGTATGTATGATTATCATCACCACTGCTGATATTATTTTTGTCGTCATTATATTTACCATTACCGCCTTAATTACCCATTATAGCACCATCACTCTCGTTAGCATTGATATAAATGTAATTACCCTTTCTTGCAGAGAAAACGTGTTACCCAAGAGTATAAGAATCGAACCCTTTCAAACAATACCACCTCGACCTCAAAAAAATCCAAACCACCATTTCCTTTTTCAAATTCAAACTGAACACATCTAATTATCCATTTGGTTTCTATAATTCTTGGACGCTACTCTTACTCTCACGGCTCGGTTTCCTCCTCATTACCGTCTGTCTCATCGTGCGTTTTTAAAGGTCTAATCTCGCTCATCGTACAACGCAATTACCCTAATCTTCCCCTTGGCACTAATCCCGAAACACAATCATATTTTCTTTCCCTTCGAATGTAACCCCGCGCTTATACGGCTTCCCTTTAATCTATTCCAAGGATACGGACCAGTAGAGAATGAGAAGATAAAAACAAAGAAAGAAAAAGAAAAGTAAAAAAAAAAAAACAGTAAATAACACAAACGGGAAAAGAGACAGTAAAATAAAAGGTAAAGAATACGAAAAAACCCCGAAGAAAACTTCAATCACAACAAGGTCAGAAAAGGAAAAAAATAAGAGAAAATGGAAAGGCAGAAAAATATCAAATCACAAAGCAATCACGGTAAATTGCCCCAAAAGGAAATTGTAAAAGGCCACTTATTGACCTCCGTCTCATCCGAGAGAGGGATGGCGGGGGAGGGGGAGGGGGTAGAGTGGAGGTAGAAATTGGAAAGAGAAAGAGAACCGGGATAGAGAGAGAGAATAAAAAAGAATAACCCTAATCAAGGCTCTATCACCGCTGGCCTAAACGTCCGGCAAAGCGGCCATTCATTGTTCCCACTCAGCGAGCGTAAAACGGTTTCCTCTGCCCCTTCACCCCCCCCCCCCGCCCTTTATTTAGCGTAAATACTACCGTGCGTAAGACTTTTTTTAAGAGGTCCTCTTAATCCCGTGGAAAGAAAATGAAATATAATACGTCCTCGAAAAGAAGACTAGTAACAAATAACACTAATGGCAAAACATCGGGCGGTTCACGAGAAAACGGTTAATTCACAAACACCATCGCCTACGGCTAAGGAAGGGAAGAGGGGGGGGGGGGGGAACTTGAAGAGGAATGATAAAAAAAAGAGAAAATAATAGGGAAAAAGAACAGGTGAGGAAAACAATAGAGGAATTTCTCAACGCAAGAGACCATCTCGGACTCCACCCCGGCGATGACGGAAGGAAGAAGGGTCGGAAGGGAGGGAGGAGAGAGAGAGAGAGAGAAAGGAGAGAGAGGAGAGAGAGGAGAGAGGAGAGAGGAGAGAGGAGAGAAAGGAGAGATAGGAGAGATAGGAGAGAGAGGGGGGAGGAGGAGGGAGGTAGACAGATCCACGCCAATGATACAAAAACGCACGAGAGAAATGAAAGAGACTGGTCCGAGCGAAGAGCGTGAGAACGAAGGCAGGGAGGCGGCGGCGAGGAATATCGCAAAGAGACAAAGAAGAAAGACCAAGGCGACAGGAAACAAGAGATCGCTCAAAGGTCAGAGACGTAAAAACCGCATTAAAACGAGGTTAAAGCATGGACGGAAAATAAGTTGGTCATTTCTTCGCTGGAAAGTCACTAAAATAATAATGCATAATAACGTACATATGCACGCAGATATTTGGATATTTAATGGTAAAGCTACAAAAGTAATCAAATATAATTCTAATGTACACACATGTATAAAACACAACGACGGAAATACAGTAGCACAAACCAAAATAATTATTAAATAAAATTACAATAAAAACAAAAAAAAGTCATAATAACAACCAACCAGATTCAACAGCAGCATTTTAAAACCCAACAACAATAAGAAATGAAACGCCATTAAAACAGCCAAAAAAATTTCAATCGAAAGCAAAACAACAAACATACAAACAAAACAACAAGAATAAAGTGCAAGAGAAAGAAAAAGGCACGAGGGAATGGAGAAACCCACGCAACAAACAGACACAAGTAGCAAAAAAGCGAGAAAGTTAATGCTGTTCGAGCGCGAGAGGTTTCCCACAAAGCGACAATATTTAGACCCGTTGGCTGGCGACAAAGGCCTCGCAAATGGGCCCGCTTTGGTCGCGCGCCACGGTCGGTTCCACTCGCAATGTAGTCGCACTCAGGCAATACATGCAACAAACGAGAAAGGGAGAAGGTGAGATAAAGAGAGAGGATCAGCAAAGAGGAGAGAGGGGAACAAGGAGGCGAGACAGGGACAGGAAGGAGAGAGGTGGACAGGAAGAAGGGAAGAGAAGGACAGGAAGTAGAAAAAAGAGGGACATGAAGGAAGAAGAGATAGAGAAAGGATGGAGGAAAGAGAGAAAGGATGGAGGAAAGAGAGGGGCAGGAAGGTAGGAGAAGGGAAAGGAAGGAGGAGAGAGAGAGAGACAGGAAGGAGGACAGAGAAGAATGAGAGGGAAAAGAAAGAGAGAGAGGGACAGAAAAGAGGAATGCGAGGGAAAGGAAGGAGGAAAGAAGGGGGCAGGAAGAAAAGAGAGAAAGGGTCAGGAAGGAGGAGGGAGGTAAAGAGGAAGGAGAGAGAAAGAAAGGTGGAGAGAGAGGAACAGGAAGGAGGAAAGAGAGGGAAACGGAGGAGGAAGAGGAGGAGGAGGAGGAGGAGGAGGAGGAGGAGGAGGAGGAGGAGGAGGAGGAGGAGGAGGAGAGGAGGGGAGAGAGGGAGGGAGGGAGGGAGGGAGGGAGGGAGGGAGGGAGGGAGGGAGGGAGGGAGGGAGGAGAGGGAGGGAGGGAGTGAGAGAGATAGAGAGAGAGAGAGAGAGAGAGAGAGAGAGAGAGAGAGAGAGAGAGAGAGAGAGAGAGAGAGAGAGAGAGAGAGAGAGAGAGAGAGAGAGAGAGAGGGGGGGGGGGGGGAAGTGAAAGAGAAAGAGGATGAGAAAGAGAGGGGTTGCGTGGGAATCCCTAGAGGGAAATTAATCTTCTTCCACAAACACAATTAATCACAGCAGAAGGAAGAACTAGTGTGTCGCTCGAGGGGAAGCTCTTGGGGCGAAATCACATAACATGCCACGTCTCCCCAGTCGCTCACGCGCTATATTCTCGCTCCTCGACACCATTTCCCTTTCTCCTGTGTAATCAACTAACCCTCTACATTTCCCATTTCCCTTCGTTCGTCTACCTCTCTTTTTCCCTACCTCGCTCTTTATCTATGTTCCTCTCCTCTCCTTTCTCCATTCCCCTCTCTCTCTGTCTCACGGTCTCCCGTACTTTCATCTATCTTTCTATACCCCTTTCTCCTTTCTCTCTTATTCCCACTCATTTTCCCTCGCTGTCTTCTTCTTCCTCTTCTTCTTCTTCTTCCTCCTCCCCTTCTCTTCCTCTACCCCCCGTCTCTCCATCCGGAAATCGCACTCCCGTCACTTGATCCCTATCGCGCCGCGTCCTGTGTCACCCGGAACACCAACTTCCGATGAAAGGCATCCCTGGTATTCGGGTACCAAGGCATCTCTCCTCCTCCTCCTCCTCTACCCCCCCCCCCCCTTCTATTCAACTCTCTCTATCCAATATCCTCCCGCGCCCACCCCACCCCTGCCCCGACCCTCCTTCTCACCTGAGTGACGGTCTCTACAGGTAAGATGCCCCCTGACCTCTGACCTCTTGGCCCTCGCCTTTCCATCCCCCGCGACCCTGCTCGCACGTTCTCGATACTCCGTCTTCGCTTCTTCGCTATTCTTGTCCTGCCTAAAATACCCTCTGCCTCTGAACTCGAGAGAACTTAACTCCCTCAACAACTCAGGGAATTGAAGACACTTGGTGAACGGTAAATTAATAATCGGTAAATTAATACATATACAAAAACTAATCATATAAATAAATAGATAAATAAATAAATGAGTTTGTAAATAAATAAAGGGGGACGAAATGTGTCCTTAGCTGACATATTTCCAAGCATCGGAACTTTCACCCTGAGAGATAGATCCCTCGCCCTCCGTCCGCCCATAAATCCGGGCCTCGTCTCGAGCCACTTAGCAGATCCCAGAACACAAATGCCGCTCATTCCCGACGTCGTCCCTTCGCCCCTCCCTTCTTTTCCTCCTCCTCTGCCCCCCCCCCCTCTTCTCCTTCCTTTCTCGTCTACCTCCCCTCCCTCTTCCTTGCTGCCTGTACCCTTCTTATCTGGTATTTTTCCCCCTTCCCCCTTGTTCTTTCCTCCCCCCCCACACTACCCTGCCCTTCTCCCCTCTTCTTTCACAGAAAATGCGCGTGCCTACACACTCACCCTCAAGCACCCTCTGTCCACCCTCGACCCTCACCCTCGAGAAGGACACTGACCTTAGCGCCCTCTCTTACCTCCCCCTCCCCCCTCTTATCACTCCTCACTTCTCTGCATCCCTTTATCAGCTTATCTAGTCCTTTCTTCATTCGTCATTCTCTTCCATATTTTTCTTTGGCCTCTCCCTTGCTAAAAATGCAAACCCAAACGCACAGAAACACAAACACACACAGGCACACATACAAATAATAATGATAAAAAAGTGTTTCGACAACCTCCCACCCCCTCTTTACCCTCCCCCCCCCTCTATAGTGCAAGACTACACGCAACAACAATGTAATTAAAGCGTGGGCGCGTCTCGAAAACATGACACCCTCTGCACCTCCACCCCACCTCCTGACCCATCTCATCCCTACCCATCCTTACCCTACCCTACCCTACCCTTCCCTTCCCCGCCCCTCTCTCTTCACCTCCCCTATCCCACCCCGGCCACCCCTCCTCATTCGCCATGAGAGATGTCACGACCACAAACATGATGCACCCCCTCCCCTTCCCCCCTCCCCTTCCCCCTCTTTATTTCTCAAACCCAACTCCGTACCCCCTTTCGCGCCCACCCCCACCCGTCCAGACCCCTAAGACCTTGCCGCCCAACCACCCACATTCCTCTGCCGCCTATCATGCGCCTTGTTCCGCCCACCCGCCCTGCCGCCCGCCCACCCGCCCTGACGCCCGCCCGCCCACCCACCCACGTCCCCTCGCCCTGTCTCCTTGCATGGGTATCAACGAGGTCACCAGACGCTCTCAGACACTCCAGTGACGTCTTTACTTTCGTTATCTCCTCCTTGAACAGTCCTCTCGCTCCCGTCTGTCTACCTGCACGTGGGGCCCCCTCCCCCGAG
Organism: Penaeus chinensis; assembly: GCF_019202785.1. Lineage (NCBI taxonomy): Eukaryota > Metazoa > Arthropoda > Malacostraca > Decapoda > Penaeidae > Penaeus > Penaeus chinensis. The sequence continues at coordinate 21,509,938 of NC_061854.1, forward strand.
GAAAAGGGTTTTAACCCTTATGGTATCCACATCGCTGACACAACGCTCTTCGCTCTTGGACTGGGTGATAAATGCACTGAAGTACACATACGCACATGCACATACACATACACACCACACACACACAAAATACAAACAAACAAAAGCACACAAAAAAAAAAAATCTGCCCCCCAATTCCAAGCAGATAAGACAGCGTGCACTTAGCACACTGATCAGCGCGCGATGGAGCGGAACCGAGTAGTCAGGGGCCGGGACGTGCGACGACGGAGGCTTCGCAGCGGGGGGGAGAAGAGAGAGAGAGAGAGAGAGAGAGAGAGAGAGAGAGAGAGAGAGAGAGAGAGAGAGAGAGAGAGAGAGAGAGAGAGAGAGAGAGAGAGAGAGAGAGAGAGAGAGAGAGAGAGAGAGAGAGAGAGAGAGAGAGAGAGAGAGAGAGAGAGAGAGAGAGAGAGAGAGAGAGAGAGAGAGAGAGAGAGAGAGAGAGAGAGAGAGAGAGAGAGAGAGTGAGAGAGAGAGAGAGAAGGAAGGGGGGGGGGGCCAAAGGATAGGAGGGCAGGAATGGAGAGGAGAGGAAAAACGTGATCAGAGGCGGTCCCGAAATATAGGACTTGAAAGTATCATTTTCTAGACATGATTACCATGATTCACCTCATTACAAAAATGAAACACTTATTCCTGTCGTAAAGAGGCGTCAGCAGACCAGCCCCCGCCCAGGGCAGGTGTCCGGCAGCCACCGGAGCGAGACTGCAAGTAAGACCCGGGTCCACGCCTGCCGACGATGGCGCCAGGGCCGGGATAATGACACCATCGAAACACTTCCGCGAGGTGATGGACGGGGTGCGAAGGGAAGGAAGAGGGGTGGAGTGGGCGGGGGGAGGGGATAAGCGTGCCGGCGGGCGAGCGGGCGTGTGTCGTTGCAACCGCAGCCGCACGCACGCCCGCAGCCATCGCTCCCGCCGCCCGTGCACGCCCGCCGCCGCCGCCTTGCTGCGCACACGGCCGTGACGGACAATTGTCGGGTGCAGGCGCTCTGGCGGCACACTCGCACGCCCATGAACGGGTACATACACGCGTTAAAACACACACATTTAAACAAACACTGACGTCCAGAAGTCTTGCTATGATAAACAGACTCACAAGTGAAATCTTCAGCACATAATAAATGACGATGATGATAAAAATAACAATAAGAACAATAAGTAGCAACAACAACAACAATAATAATAATAATAATAATAATAATAATAATAACAAGAACAACCATAATAATAATAACAATAATAATAATCATGATAATAATTATCATAATAATAAGAATAAGAATAATGATGATGATTGATGATGACGTTAATAAAAATATCAGTTACAATAATAATAATGATGGAGACGATGATAATGATATTATCAATAACAAAAAATAGGAAGGAAGGAAGGCTATACGGATGGTTGAGGGGGGGGAGAGAGAGAGAGAGAGAGAGAGAGAGAGAGAGAGAGAGAGAGAGAGAGAGAGAGAGAGAGAGAGAGAGAGAGAGAGAGAGAGAGAGAGAGAGAGAGAGAGAGAGAGAGAGGGAGAGAGATAAGAGAAATAGGGGAGGAGAGGGGATGAGGAGGGAAGAGGAGAGGGGAGGAGAGGGGAGGAAGGGAAGAGGAGAAGGGAGGAGAGGGAAGGAGGAGGGAAGAGGAGAGGGAAGGAGGAGGGAGAAGGAGGAAGAGAATTGGGACCTCTATTGAGAACTAGTAACTGCGGAAACATGTCCGAATTCCAGTCTCCAGTACGATAGCCTAGGAGAGGGGTAAAGGGAGGGGAGAGGTGAGAGGGCAAAAAGAAGGACTCGTTCTCGTCAGCAGCACGACACACGACATGACGAGGGTTGTATGAAGACAGTTGTCACGATTATGGGCGAAGGAAGGGTATCTTGCGGCGTTGCATATCTTTTTTTTAGGATGTG
>NC_061854.1:21519384-21521884 GCF_019202785.1 Penaeus chinensis
AAAAATCATTGTAAAATAGAGAGAATAAAAATAACTACTATTCATTTCTTTCCTCAAGTCACTTTTGAGAGCTCTTTGAAATACCCTTCGTGAAGTTTTCATCGACTGAATTACAAACAACATAAATCGTGGAAATAAAAAATGGTTCACATTTTTTTCCTCGGAGAAAGAAAGCGAGAGAACGAGAGAACGAGTGAACGTGACACATCCAACGCAGAAGCTCGGCCCAGCCAACCCGAACGTGACAGACCGAAGTGTATCTAACAAAGAACTAACTGCTGCATCTGAAAGAAAAAAGAAAAACTCTATCCACAGCGTCGACCGCCCCTTCACCTTATACTGCCTACACCTATCCTCTACCCACCCATCCTCCGTCCACCCCTACCCACCCATCCTCCGTCCACCCCTACCCACCCATCCTCCGTCCACCCCTACCCACCCATCCTCCGTCCACCCCTATCCACCCATCCTCCGTCCACCCCTATCCACCCATCCTCCGTCCACCCCTACCCACCCATCCTCCGTCCACCCCTACCCACCCATCCTCCGTCCACCCCTATCCACCCATCCTCCGTCCACCCCTATCCACCCATCCTCCGTCCACCCCTACCCACCCATCATCCGTCCATCCCTACCCATCCATCCTCCGTCCATCCCTACCCACCCATCCTCCGTCCACCCCTACCCACCCATCATCCATCCATCCTCCGTCCATCCCTACCCACCCATCCTCCGTCCACCCCTACCCACCCATCCTCCGTCCACCCCTACCCACCCATCCTCCGTCCACCCCTACCCACCCATCCTCCGTCCATCCCTACCCACCCATCCTCCGTCCACCCCTACCCACCCATCCTCCGTCCACCCCTACCCACCCATCCTCCGTCCACCCCTACCCACCCATCCTCCGTCCACCCCTACCCACCCATCCTCCATCCACCTCTATCCACCCATCCTCCATCCCCACCCATCTATCCTCCCTCTTTCCCTAGTAAACGTGGCCTTGTCTCCATTTGCCACCGTTTTATACGTAACAGTCCCAACGAATAAAAGCCAAACACTCACTGACTCACCCGCTCGCTTATAAATTCACCTTCACAGCTGACGCCCGCACTCGCACCTCTCCCTAACTCTCCTTGGGCCGGCTCTGCATTTCACTTTGTTAATATCTCGTCCGGATGGCGATATTTTTCTTGCTCTTTTTTATGGGTAATATATTGACTGGCAATATTAAACGACAGCATATATAATGCCCAAGTAATAAGTGAAAACTCAAAAATCCCTAGAAAAACAATTACCCCAGATTATCCCTAGATTCATTCGTATATTTCAGTCTAGGAATAAATTGTTCAGACGTGAAAGCGCTGCTCGGAGTCCGGCTGATCATGAGCTTTATCTCAATCTCGCACACAATATGAAGACCTCAATCCTTCTGTCGACAACTTCCCAAACTCGAAATGACGGAGCTCGCCACACTCATCTAAACTTTACAGGAGTAAAAAGTTGTGGGGGAATTTTGGGGGGAATCTCACTAACATTATCTCCTTTTTAAGTTGACGATTTAATGCTTCTCCGAGTTATTTTAACATGGAAAGTCGAGATAAAATAAAAGAGCCAAAGCATATAAATATAACAATGCCATGGAGAACACTGGTACCATATACCGCCCTTTTTCATTACACATTTTAAACCCCTCAATTGCAACTCACAGCCCAAAACGATACGCCACGAGTGGAAAGAGTGTCCTCCCCCACAACGTAAACACCAACCGAGTACTGACCTTGGTAGCAACGATGGAGAGGCCCATGCCGTTGTTGGACTTGTGGAGCTGAATCACGTGGATCTCGGGCTCGCCTCTCGGGATCGACAGCGAACGGTTGCTCATCACGCTCGGGCTTCGCGGCTGTTCGGGAAATAAGGAATCTGTGAGTGTCTTTCAAAATTAACAATAGGTAAATATATCTAGACATCCATGAACACTTTTTTTCATTTCAAATGGATATACGAGTATGAAGTCTGACTATGATAGCAAGTGATATATTTGGTAAATCTGCGTTCTACTGGATAGATTAAATTTAAAATATACAGAGTAGGCAGACAAGAGACGATCTTCTAGTATATAAATCATTCCAAGAGCCCATCTAAATCAGTGCCATAAGTAGCGCTTGACGTACCCCCGGCGGCGGCCTCATCTCCTGGTCATGCATGTAGATGGTCCAGTAGCCCGAGGAGGACGGCTGGGGATTCATGCGGCAGAGCCCCGCGTGCTGGAGGGGGTTCAGGAACTCGGCCAGCCCCGACGGCACGCCGCGCACGATGTCGCACGAGTATCCGTCCTCGGGCAGCAGGAACGGCAGCTGCAGGTCGATCTCCTCCTCCAGGCGCACCTCGCGCCCGTCCTCTCTTGCCAAGCCGTCGGCGGTGCTCTCTGCCACCTGTCAACGAGACGGGGATCATTAGTACTTCTCGCACAGTTTTGTGAAAGACTATATTATCATAT